>NW_027062651.1:0-109274 GCF_032884065.1 Artemia franciscana
ATGCCTTCTCCTTCTTTGGAAAATAAAAACAGTTCAACTCCGTCATCCCCGTCAACCCCGTAGCGTAATCATAATGAGACACGACACCACAAAGAATGCTGAAATCCATTTGAAACAAAAAGATGTTGAATATCAGGCCTTCAAACACGTTTTTCTAAGTTTCAGACTCTTTTTGGAAAAAAAAAATCTGATTTGATTTGACACTGGGCTTATTGATAGATAAATTTTAAACATTAAAAAACAGCAACAAAATTTATTATTTCCAAAGAAGAAGAACTAAGTTATAATGTTTACATAGTCTAAAGTAATATCTTCAAAAAACTTTGAGAAACACGATGTTTGTCGATGCCGAACAGAAAAAAAAATATATAGCGTTTTAAAAACAATTCTTTCTATTTAGTCGCCTTAACATCACAGAAAAGGCACAATGTTTGCAAGGTTTAAAGCCGTGTTCTAACAGAAAACGGCGAATGTGGCTAAGCAAAGGTGACCCTCTATTTAAGCTGGTATGCCTGATTGAACAGGCAATTTAATTCCCCGGATTTAGTCCCAGAAAACTTCTCATAGATTTCTTTTCAGTTTCCATTAAAAGAAGCAATAATAGTATATTTTTACCAGTATATTAAAAGCAGTCTTTATTCATTTTGAGTAAATTTTTTTAGAAGAAAGTTAGATTTTTCAACAATCTAAAGCAAAAGCAAATAGGATATTCGCCCACAAAAACACATTTTTCATTCAACTGCAATGGAAGACCCATCTACCTCTAGACCCATCTGTCAGAACCTGGGTTAATGCCACCCAGTGGTAATTCTAGCCTCACTTCCGCCCTGTGTCAGAACGTTAATTAGACCCCCTCCCCCTGTGTCCCATAAAAGTTTCAGGCTGAACTACTAAAAGGAAAATTTCATTTATTAACCAATTTATTTTCAATTTATTGATTAATTAATAAGTTATTTTTTTCTAATTTTCAATTATTGTTTAAATTATTTAATTATTATTAATTATTTTATTAATCTTTAAAGTTGTTTTTATTTTTAATTTATTTTATTTTGTTTATTCATCAATACTTTTTTAATTATTTTCATTTATTTACTTCGCCCTCTATGTGATTTTAATAAAATATTCAATAATTACACAATGATTATAACCTTTGGATTATTTTTTTCAAATTTTGCACCCTTAAAATTCACGCGCCCAGGGCAAGTGCCCCCTCTGTCCCTCCCCTAGAATCACCACTGATCTTACCACACATGAATGTTCCGTACTTGGGAAGGTAGGGAGCTCAAAGCCACAGTCACCCTTGTGTATTGATTCTGTCATTAATTTCTAATCGTAACGTGTCTTCATCTCGTGTTTATGCAAATGGGGCCCAAAAAAGGGGCTACCTCTCCTCCTCGCCTCATTCAGATAAAATCCTACATATATGCCCAGCCCGTTCCTTGGCTTTTAAATTAAAACCAAGCTGCCATTAAGCCATGGCAAATTGTAGAAAAAAGGCCAATACAGATAGTCTGAGTGAGAGGCAAAATTGGATTGAGCCTTTTTTGAGGATTGTTTAAAAATGATTTCATTTTCACTTGTTGATAGATAGACTATCATCCATCCATCCTAGGGCAGAACTAAACGTAGATAGTGACAGAGCTGAAGTATGATCGAAATTTTGATTTGACTTGTGACAGACCTGATTATTAAAGCGCCTTAGTCAGGGCTTTGGTGATGGGTAGTTCTTGCATTTCGTTGCGGGCAGGGGAGGGTTAATTCCATTTGACACTCAAAGGAGACAAACTATGGGAAACACTCACTGCCTTTGGCCAGGAGTTCAACTTATTGGTTGGAGGCAAATTATTCTACACTTCCCGTCTCCTTCCCCCAGATTTCTCCAGGTACACATTCAGAGCTTGATCGACACCGGCTGAGCTTATATAGTCACATAATTGACCCCCGTTCCAAAATGACCAGCGACACCATGACTCGAACCCCTGTTCTCACGATTTCCAGTCCAGTGCGCTAACCCCTTGGCTTCTTATAGAATTAAATAAAAAAACAATTTTTTTTAACTGAAAGTAAGGAGCGACATTAAAACTTAAAACGACCAGAAATTACTTCGTATATGAAAGAGGCTGCTTCCTCATCAACGCCTCGCTCTTTACGCTAAAGTTTGACTCTTTCTCTCAATTCTTCTTTTTAAAACAGTAAAAAACTTTAGCGTAAAGAGCGGGGCGTTGATGAGGAAGCAGCCTCTTTCATATACGAAGTAATTTCTGGTCGTTTTAAGTTTTAATGTCGCTCCTTACTTTCAGTTAAAAAAAAACTTGTTTTTTTATTTAATTTCTGGACGTTTTTGAATCAATGCATGTTTTGATTTTGGCTCTCCGCAGAGGAATAATTAAAACAAAATTTGCATGTTTTTTTTTTTGGCTAAATGGCTTTCTCATAATTTTGATCGAATGATTTTGAGAAAAAAAGAGCGGGGGAGGAAGCCTAGTTGCCCTCCGGTTTTTTGGTTAATTAAAAAGGCAACTAGAATTGTTGATTTTTTACGAATATTTTTATTAGTAAAAGATTTACGTAACTTATAAATTAGCTTAAGTAAAGAACTTTTGTATTCTCATATTTTTATTACATATATGAGGGGGTTCCCCCCTTGTCAGATCCTCGCTCTTTACATTAAAGCTTAAATTTTGTCCCAATTCATTAAGAATGACCCCAGAATCACAAAAGCTGTAGAATAAATAGTTGAAATTACTAAAAATACTTTAGCGTAAAGAGCGAGGTATTAGGAGGAGGTGAGCCCCTCAAATGGGTAATAATTTCTGTTTGTTTTAAGTTTTAATGCTGCTCCTTACTTCCAGCTGAAAGAACTTTTTCATATTTATTTTTCATTTTTTTTTAAAATCATGCTAGTAAATCCTGCGCTCCCTTCATGGAGATTTTCTTCCGCCATGACAAACTATCGATGGAAAGTTCCCCCAGCATATCCCCCTCTTCTCAACCCCTCCCCCAACCAGAAAAATCCTCCTGAAAACGCCTGTACGCTTCCCAATAACCATTAATATATGTAAGCACTGGTCAAAGTTTGTAACTTGTTGCCCCTCCCACGGGGACTGTGGGGGAGTTTTTCCAAGAATGAATAGTTGTGGTGAATAGTTCAAGCAACCCTTGAACTCCGAAATTCGGCACTCCGTTTAGGTGAAAGAACTTTTGTATTCTCATATTTTTATTACATATATGAGGGGGTTCCCCCTTGTCAGATCCTCGCTCTTTACATTAAAGCTTAAATTTTGTCCCAATTCATTAAGAATGACCCCAGAATCACAAAAGCTGTAGAATAAATAGTTGAAATTACTAAAAATACTTTAGCGTAAAGAACGAGGTATTAGGAGGAGGTGAGCCCCTCAAATGGGTAACTGCTTACTATATGTAAGCACTGGTCAAAGTTTGTAACTTGTTGCCCCTCCCACGGGGACTGTGGGGGAGTAAGTCGTTAAAAGTAACTTAACTCCAGAATTTTAGGGAAATCTTGCACCCCGAAAAGGACAAATTTTAGAATTTTAGAACAGTAGAAGCATACGTAGTACGAAGAAATTCAGTTTAGAAAATTGACTGCTAAGATACAGAAATAAAACATCTGAATATAAGGGCTAAATAACAGCTTTCGTTTCTTTCCTTGCTTAGCTGATTGAAGAACTAAATATTTTAAAGGAACGGATTTCTGAGCGAAAAAACATGTTGATTGTCAGTGCTCAAATGGGTAATGCTCAAATATTACCCTCAAATGGGTAATAATTTCTGTTTGTTTTAAGTTTTAATGCTGCTCCTTACTTCCAGCTGAAAGAACTTTTTCATATTTATTTTTTCATTTTTTTTTAAATCATGCTAGTAAATCCTGCGCTCCCTTCATGGAGATTTTCTTCCGCCATGACAAACTATCGATGGAAAGTTCCCCCAGCATATCCCCCTCTTCTCAACCCCTCCCCCAACTAGAAAAATCCTCCTGAAAACGCCTGTACGCTTCCCAATAATCATTACTATATGTAAGCACTGGTCAAAGTTTGTAACTTGTTGCCCCTCCCACGGGGACTGTGGGGGAGTAAGTCGTCCCCAAAGACATAGTTATAAGGTTTTTCGACTACGCTGAATAAAATGGCTATCTCAGAATTTTGATTTGTTGACTTTGGTAAAATAATTAGCTTGGGAGGGGGCCTAGGGGCCCTCCAATTTTTTTGGTCACTTAAAAAGGGCACTAGAACTTTTCATTTCCGTTAAAATGAGCCCTCTTGCAACATTCTAGGACAACTGGGTCGATACGATCACCCCTGGGAAAAAGAAAAAAAAACAACAAAAAAACAAAAAAAAACAAAACAAATAAACACGCATCCGTGATCTGCCTTCTGGCAAAAAATACAAAATTCCACATTTTTGTAGATAGGAGCTTGAAACTTCTACAGTAGGGTTCTCTGATACGGTGAATCTGATGGTGTGATTTTCGTAAAGATTCTATGACTTCTAGGGGGCGTTTCCCCCTATTTTCTAAAATAACGCAAATTTTCTCAGGCTCGTAACTTTTGATGGGTAAGACTAAACTTGATGAAACTTATATATTTAAAATCAGCATTAAAATGCGATTCTTTTGATTTATGTATTGGCATCAAAATTCTATTTTTTAGAGTTTTGGTTACTATTGAGCCGGGTCGCTCCTTACTACAGTTCGTTACCACGAACTGTTTGATTTATAGATAGATGGTCTCAAATAAGAAAATTTGGCTTGCTTTAAAGGAAGTGTTTTTGTTCACTGACCGTACCATTGGTTTAATCAACCGGTATTCCCACAGGCACAAAGATTTCATATGGTCCCTTCAAGAGCCCCCTGGGCCCTCCATCGCAAACTTTTTAGCATAAAGGTAGGTATGTCGTACGTTGTTTGAGCCAGACTCAGGTGAGGATTTGCATTCCATATGACTGATATCAGCGCGGTCTCACAGCATCTCTAATTAGTCATTATTAGTTTATTAGTTTACTGACACTAACATGACCAAAGTGACAAAACAAAACACAGGAAATTTAAAATGGATCCCGTATAAGGATACGTGCACAGAAGCACGAAGTAAATTTTTATCTCAAGATAAAGGCCCTTCTCTATGTATAACCTAAATTTACTTTCGTCTGGATTGTTCCCATACTATGTCTTAAGACATTGCTGTCAATTGGTGGGCGTTGGGCCCTGTGCCCCCTAGATTTTGATCCCTTACTGGATTTTGAAAAATACTCTTTTTAGAGTATTTTCATTGAAAAATACCTTTTATGCCATAAATTTATGGAAAAAATTAAAAAACAACAAATTTGCCCAATCCTAGACGTTGAAAAATATATATTGCTAAATTTTTGTGAATTGATGCTTCTGCCTTGAGAAAGCGTCTCTGAAAGTGACTCGCCCACTCCCAAAATACTCTGATACCCCTTTAAAATGACAATGAACACATATTTTCATAACTACTATTAAATTAATCCAGTTTCAGCCAACTTAGTTAAAACAAAAACATCTATTGATTCTGAAATCAAAACCGTTCACATAGTTAATTTCTTCTTCTTCTCGAAGCAATTAGTAATAGGGATGGCCCCACCCAGTAATGCTACTCAGAAAACTAATTTTAGCCAGTGACCTCTCCCACGCCTCTTACTGATCTAAGGACCTCTCACGGACAATGTAAAATTTTAGCCAAAACAAAGCGCCGTCTTGTGAAGCTTTGCCATCTCTCTAAATAAATCTACGAACTTTGTAAATGACACTTACTCATTTGGAAGACTGCTACTATCAGGGCTGGGAAGAAGGAGAATTTCCTACTTTATTGCAAAAGAAAAGATGAAAAACTCTTAGTCCCAGTACATTTGACACATACGATCTACTTTGGGATTGTCACGTCATCTGGATATTTTTTCTGTCAGAATGACTCTTATCCTTGACACATACCTTGACATGCATAGCACGAGGTGAACCTAATGTCTGGACTCGGTATCAGAGTAAAAGGTAAAGGATAAAGGATACGGCATTAGACTTTACAGTCCGTACCGGCGGTGCTGATCTCCGTTTCTTGGCCCTTCAGCCAGGAAGTGCAATGGGGGGCTGGGGGCCAGCCAACCTGTGCTTTCGCACACTCTTCCTGTTTACCTTCCCCAGATTTCTCCAGGTACCCATTTAGAGCTGGGTCGACTCTGGCTAAGCTTACAGAGTCACGCCACTGACCCCCGTCCCAAACTGAAGAATTGGGTACACTGGGATTCGAACCCGCGTCCCCTCAGACAAGGGATCCCGAAACCAGCGAACCAATCCACTCGACCAGGACATAAACAAAATTTGATATAAACAAAATTTAGAGGGATTGCATTCCCACTTTGAAATAAACAGTTGAAGTAAAAAATACTAAAATTCCTGGTACATACTAAAAACAGCCTGGGTACAATGAGGTTAGTTTTCCAAACTACAAGGGTCACCCTATATATTTAGAATTTCCGCATTATTTTTTTATTCTACAGCGGACGATTATATCTTTCCAGCAATGCCGTTAATTGTGGGATGTTACCCCCCCCCCCAAAAAAGTGTATTGCCTCTTCCTAGATTATGAAAAAAAGTATTGTCTTTTCATTGCAAAATGGCTTTTTTGGCACTTTCATTGGAAAAAAAAATTGAAAACTGCCCTCCCCCGCCTAAAATTAAAAAAATATATTTGTGCCTCTTCCCTCTAATTTCCGTGAAGTGAGGTCACTCTTTTCCACAAGGTCTTGATGCAGCACCGGTTTCAAGGTGAACAAATCGTTGTGAAATAAAAAAAAAATAAAAAATTTAAACATAAGTCGGATTTAACTTAAATAGAATGCTGTTAAAAGAAATTTAGTAACTTTTAGAATAATAACAGCCGCTTTATTGAATTACAACTGGCCTAGCCTAACATTATCTTCAAGGTTTTAGAACAGAACTAATTATTATTTTTCTTAAAGATTAAATTAAATTTTAAAGCCATTCGAGGAAATTTCTTCTAACATTTCGTTCATAGGCAGGACAATACCCACGATTTTTTTCGTGGGGGGAGTGTTCAAAACCCTACGCTTTCCTCGATACGGCATGGTCGCGGGATAAAAATTTCTAATTTAGCTCATTTTAATATAGTATATTTTTACTCAATACCAGCCAAGCCGGATATTATGACAAAAAGTTTCTTGACTTTTATGGATTTCAACTAGGTAACAACTTTACTATATACAATTACGTCTCTCAAGTATAATATTCTAAATTAGCATTTTCCCTATTACAAAATCCAATGTTCACGACCCATTCGCGTGGAAATTTCCACGAAAAAAGAAATGTTCGAAATAATTTACGTCCTGGAGCTAATGAATCATTAAATAGGACAAGTGCGCAGTCAGAACGAACAAGCTAATGCTGACTAGGTAAAGAGCAAAGCGTCTTATATTTTTTTCTCAGTCAGCTACTGGAAGCAGTCATTTTGAAGTAGTCTTATTCAAATTGGTATTCAAAGTTTAAGATTCAAAGTACTTTTAAAGAAACAGAATAATTAGGGGACAACCAGCCCCCCTCCCTGTGTTGAGCCTTTTCCAAGAGCAGACCATAGACTAAAATTTCTAAAAATGTCTTGTTAGGAGTAAAACAGTCTGATAAATGTGCCTCCGGATATGAAACAAGCCACGCAATCCCAGGGGCGGGGATCCTAAATCACATAGATATTACCCATTCTTCACAAATAGATTTTATCATTGACAGTGCGATAGCACTGGCATAGTTTTTTCTGACAATTCTATAGTGAAGGTGGGGATTTAGAAACCTGAGAGGGGGCTTATTCGATTAAAAACTGAAAAATCTAGTTGTCTTTTTAAGGATCGAAAGTAACTAGAGGGCACCCCCCCCCCCTGCGGTCTTTTTAGCTCTAGGGACCCCGTAGCCAACCAGGGTATTAAGTCAAAATTTTGAGACAGCGCTTTTATTCAAAAACGTCAAAAGGTATGTACCTGGATTCTACAAAACCTACGAAGTCCCTGGGGCAATGGCCCTAAGTTTTGTACATCATCTATAATTCAAACAGGTTTTAGTGCAAAAGGAGGGCATGCTTGGCCCCGATTTTCCGGTCGGTTTGTAACTCTTAGAACACGATGTGGCTTCAAAACTTTCATACGAAGGCATTATAAAGACATTTGCTTCGAGAACAGCACGTGAAGTTTTGTTTTAGTCAAAAAGTTCGTTGTAGCGGACTGTAAGTAAGGAGCAATGCGGCTCAAAAGTAACCAAACTAAAAAATGGAATATTGATACCAATATCAAAATATACCAAAAAATTGGCTTATTCTGCTGATTCTAAATATATAAGTTTTATTAAGTAAAGTATTACCATTCAAAGGCTACGAGCCTGGGTAAATTTGCCCGATTTTCGAAAAATGGGGGAATCCCCTAAAAATCAAAGGATCTTAATGAAAATCATTAGATTCTGCATATCAGAGAATCCTTCTGTAAAAACGAGGATTTTTTTTTTGTTTTTTTGTTGTTGTTTTTTTTTACCAGAAGAGAAATCACGGATCCGTGCTTTTTTGTTTTTTTGTTTTGTTTTTTTTTCAGGGCTGATCGTATCAACCCAGTAGTCCAGGAATAGCGGGAAAGGTCTCATTCGAACGGAAATTAAAAGTTCTAGTGCCCTTTTTAAGTGACCAAAAAGATTGGAGTGCAACTAAGCCCCTTCCCATTCCGGTTTTACTCAAAATCGTCCCGATTAAAATGGTGATATAGACAATTTTTTCAACAAAGTTCAAAGACGTTTTGAGAAAACATTACCCCCTACAACCCAAGGGGAAAGATCTTCAAGTTATAACATTTGCCAATTGGTTACGTATAGTATTTGTTATTGGGAAGTATGCATACATTTTTTTGGGTGGGGAGGTGAATTTCCTGCTGGGGGATTTTCCACGGGGAAAATTTTCTATGGGGAGGGAAGTTTCCAGAGGGTGGACTTTTCAGGGAAAATTTTACACTAGGGGACTTTTTCAGAATTCCCATACGGAATTCTTTTTATACGTCTTGCTTTCTCTTTGCTGACTCAGTTTTACGCGTGGAGATGTTGAGGATAAATATGCGGGATAATTTTCACCAGGACTGAATTGTCTAGAGAATATTTCCATGGGGAGGGAGGATTTTCCCGTGAATGCTGAGCTAGATTTCCTGGCCTTGTTTAAAAACGGTCAGAAATTAAATAATAAAAACAAGTTTTTTCAATTGAAAATAAGGAGCAACATTAAAACTTAACACGAATGGAAATTATTACGTATATGAGGGGAGTTGTCCCTTCAACATCTCGCTCTTTACGCTAAAATTAGAATTTTGTCCCAATTCTTTAAGAACGACTCCTGAACACATAAGGTTCATTTAATTAGAACAATAAGAAGTTGTTTTTTAAGTACTAAAGAACTTCAGCGTGAAGAGCTTGGTGTTGAGGAGGGGGCGACGCCTTTCATATACGTAATGATTTCTGGTCGTTTTAAGTTTGAATGTTGCTCCTTACTGTCAGTTGAACAGCTTTTTTATTTAATCTACAGGATAAGACCGATTGTGTATAGTCTAAATTGTATGTGTACCCCACCACCAAAAAAAATTGTGTTATCTGGAATCTTAAGTTTTTTCTTCATCCTTATTGTACATATTAGGATTTAGACAAATAAAAAACTATTATTGACAGTACAACAATTAAATAAATATATTCAGTATTTGTGTATTATACGGTAAACACTCAAGTGCTTCATTAAATTAGAACCTGTTCCTTTGACGTTCAATTATAACAAAATATCGCAAATAACAAAATATCGCAAAATAGGATGAAAATATAATACTTTAGAAACAAATTGCGCTATATATATGCCGTTAGGGGTGGGGTGAAGTATAGCGGGTCTGACAATTGCAACCCAATTCCCATAATGGGGAAATATTTAGCCCTTAGGTTAATAGCAAAACTGTGAGTTTTTTGTTTGAATTTTTGTTTTTTTAATCAGTATTATTTTTAATTACGAGCGAACCACAGATGAGCATCAACTGCAAAAAATGAAAACCAACAAAATCAGTACATAAAGATATACTTATGTACATCTTTATGTACTGATTTTGTACATAGAGATGTGCATCTTTATGTACAAAATCAGTACATCTTTGTGTATAGTGGACGCACTAGGGAGGGCTGGCGTGCAATTGTCATGGTAGCGACCCTTATCCCCTTATTTAATCAACGGCTGTTGCAATTAATTTCGTAGGTGTATCAGTAAAAACCTACAACAACAACATGCGGCACCTTCACGCCTCAATACAGCCGGAGTGGGAAGACATCGTTGCAGCCGTAAGTTTCAGAGACGACTGGAGACTCTTCTTGGACGCCCTGAGCGCCCCTGGAGGCACAGAAGGATCTAAGGTCTAAATCAGTAAAAAGACTGTTTGGTTGAAAGCGATGTCAAGCTATCACTTTCAACCAATCAGTCCTTCTCTCCAAAAAGTTGCAAGTTTGCAACGAGCTCTATTGAACACGGGATATATTTGGAAAGAGTTTTGAGTACCTACGTGTTATAGCGACCACACTCAAGAAGCGAAGTTAGGTTATTCCTGATGAAATATACCAAAATATGATGAATATATTATGTTTTAGTAACAAAATTGTGGAAACTACAACAGAGATTTATGGAAAGAAGACCGTCCAGAACGCATTATATTAAATACCTAACTAACTCTATAAATTAAATAGTTAATTAAAATATACCTAAATAGTTTCAGTACTGAACTAGATTTCAAGGTGTCAACATCTAACTAATCGAATTATATTTCATTTTCTTGATGATGTTGCCAACAAACAACACCTAAATTGAAATTCTTGGTTTACTTGCAAATTTTTTTGCCAGTGACTGGTTTGCGGAAGTTTTTAACTCGCATTGCATTACCCATTAAGTTGATTATTAAATATTGTATGGGGTTGAAATATAAAACATGGGCTGAAATTGAAAATGGGGGTACGATTGGTTGTCACCTCTATACGGAACTTTCCCCGAAGATCCATTAAGAAAAATATAGAAAGAAACAAGATTTTTAAATATACGAAATCCTTCAGCAAAGAAGCATTAAGCGCCATCAAAAATGAATTCAACATTTACCTACTTGATGGTCGTAGGGGCAGCCACACACCAGCTTCATTTCTGGGTGATATGTATGATTTAATCTCTTCCCGTTCGAGTGATGATCAGCCTATTCCATGTTTGGTAATAGCTAAGCCCAATAAAGCTCCTTATTTATCTAATGACGTTAATAGTATTATTGAAAAAAAGATAAAGAATACGGCATTGGACTTTATAGTCCCTACTGGCGGTGCTGATCTCCGTTTCTTGGCCCTTCGGCCAGGAAGTGCAATGGGGGACTGGGGGCCAACCATCCTGTGTTTTCACACACCCTTTCTGTTTACCTTCTTCAGATTTCCCCGGGTACCCATTTAGAGCAGGGTCCGCTCTGGTTGACCTTTCAGTCACATCACTGACCCCCATGCCAAACCAGTAATAATTGAGTAAACAAGGATTTAAACCCTCGCCCTCTCGGAAAAAAAAATCCTAAATCCAGCGTACCAATCCACTTGCCTAGGATGGTTCTATTGTGTCAAGATTAAATGACTGCAAAAATTTATTGGATTTTTACGAAAAAATGAATCCACCTTGGCCACAAGGAGAAGCCACAAACCACCAACTGGTCACCAATTTGTGGCTTTGACCATCAGCTGGTCAAAGCTACAAAGAGAAACAACAATTCCCGTTAATCTAATCCACATCCCGAACTAAAGAATGGCAAACAGGTAAACAAATTGAATATATTAAAGATCTCAAAGTTGATGCTACTAAGAGATATTCGGTTGTAATAGTCTCTACTTTTAACTTTCCATGACTCAAGGTGATCCCGGTATACCTCTATATTAATAAATAGATAAACTCGTGTTTCGCATTTTTTTTTTACTTCTGATATGTCTTCCATTATTATTGGCGCGTGACTGCGTAACTGACGCAGGAGGACTGACTGACGCTCGGTCTTCCTTAAGTGTGCTAAAACGGCTAAATGCTTAAGATGTGCGGGAGACCATTGCTCTTCAAAAAAGGAGCCCAACCACAGCGTTCAGGGGAGTACATCAATTGTGGTCGCAATCACACTAGTTTCAGTTTTCGTTGCATCGTACTAAAGATGAAAATTTGGACTGAGTGACAAATTCACTGAGTGGCATTGTCACCTCCGCAATCCCTCGCTCTTTACGCTAAAGCTTGACTCTTTGCCACAATTCTACTTTGTAAAAAAATTAAAAACTTTAGCGTAAAGAGCGAGGGATTGAGGAGGTGATAACCCATTTCATATACGGAGTAATTTCTGTTCGTTTTAAGTTTTAATGTCGACCCTTACTTTCAGTTAAAAAAACTAGTACTTTTTTATTTAATTATCTCAAGTGGACACAGAAAACCGGTTTCATTGGAGATCACGAACAAAGTGTGGTAGCTATAACACCTAAGTACTGAGTTCTGAATAGGGACTCGAAGGGTACTAATTTCTTGTTATTATAGTGTTTCCTTGGTACTTGTGTATTATACGAGAAACACTCAAGAAGTGAAGTTTGGTTAAGGCTAATAAAATAAAATAAAATATGGTGAAAATATAATACTTATTAACAAAATTGTGAAAACTACAACAAAGAATTATGGAAGGGGGCCGCCTAGAGCACATTATATTAAATACGTAACCTGAACTAACCTGACCTAATCAAAATACCAACTAAATATTTAATTAAAATATAGCTACAATGTATTTTCCCAGCGAGCCGAAGCTAATTGTCCGGTATTAACACCATGAAAAACGGGTAATGTCTCATGTTTGCGATCCAAATTCTCGAATGTTTCTCGTATAATACGTAAATACCGTTACCTTCAAAGGCGAAATAACTATGTAAGATTACTATTTTGTTCTTGTTTCTCATCAATAATTGGATCACATTGCCAAAAGGAAAAAAAGATGAATGAAATAAAGTTATGAAAGTTAATAAGCTTAACAACACGCTATGGCCCAATTTTAGTTTATTTTTAATATAAGCTTTATAATATTAAATAATTAATAATATTAAATAATAAAATTATAATTATATTATATTAAAATATATAGCAATTTAATATTATAAGCTTATAATATTAATTTTATGGCCCAATAATATTACCAAAAGTGTTAATTCAAGAAATTGTAGGGTGTTGGCAAAACACATTTTCAAAATCTAGGGGAATGGGATTTTTTTCGAATTTTCATTTTCAATGAAAATATCCTAAAACGGAATATTCCACGAAAATATGTACCAATGAAACTATTTTTCAAAATCTAGGGGGATAGTTGCCACCCTCTCTCAACACCCAATTGTCACTCCTGGTTATTACAGGCACCCATTACCCCTGAAAGACCGGGGGTATATTATAGCCAATCCTTCCTCCTCCTATTAAATGACATCCCAAATTTACCACCCAAAACCAACTCCTGACTCTGTGTCTATTCATTATGTTGGAAAATAGTAGGAATTGAAACTTTTATGAATGAATTCAGTCTAAATCATTCCCTGAGAAGATGTTTCCAATAATCTATCTTTACTCATGTTCTGTTGCTAACGCTTAGAAAATTACATAGTTGAAAGGTCTATTGCCCACCCATCTTAAGTTTAAAAAAAAATATTTTTGGAAAATATTAAAAAATACTAAAATTTGTTTTTAATAAGTTATTAGGATTTCTTTTCGAATTTAATAAATATATTTTCCCAAATTCTTGGAAACCTAATAAATACGGATTTAGCTAAATCTATGGAGGCGCAGTAGATTTGCTCTCAGATTGGTCTTATGGGACTCATTGAACCTGTTGTACCAACACATTGCAATGCACAATAAGAGTGCACAGTATGGCTGGCCCCTAATACCCTATTGCACTTCCTGGCTAAAGGGCTAGGAAACAGAGCAATTCTTAATTTATAGTTAAATAAAAAAAAACAAGTTTTTTTAACTGAAAGTAAGGAGTGACATTAAAACTTAAAACAAACAGAAATTACTTCGTATATGAAAGAGGCTGCTTCCTCATCAACGCCCCGCTCTTTACGCTAAAGTTTGACTCTTTCTCTCAATTCTTCTTTTTAAAACAGTAAAAAACTTTAGCGTAAAGAGCAGGGCGTTGATGAGGAAGCAGCCTCTTTCATATACGAAGTAATTTCTGTTTGTTTTAAGTTTTAATGTCACTCCTTACTTTCAGTTAAAAAAACTTGTTTTTTTATTTTATTTCTGAACGTTTTTGAATCAATGCATGTTTTGATTTTGGCTCTCCGCAGAGGAATAATTAAAACGAAATTTGCATATTTTTTTTTTTGCTAAATGGCTTTCTCATAATTTTGATCGAATGATTTTGAGAAAAAAAGAGCGGGGGAGGAAGCCTAGTTGCCCTCCGATTTTTTGGTTAATCAAAAAGGCAACTAGAACTTTTAATTTTTTACGAATCTTTTTATTAGTAAAAGATTTACGTAACTTATAAATTAGCTTACGTAAAGAACTTTTGTATTCTCATATTTTTATTACATATATGAGGGGGTTCGCCCCCTCGTCAGTACCTCGCTCTTTACACTAAAGCTTAAATTGTGTCCCAATTCATTAAGAATGACCCCTGAATCACAAAAGCCGTAGAATAAATAGTTGAAATTACTAAAAATACTTTAGCGTAAAGAGCGAGGTATTAGGAGGAGGTGAGCCCCTCATATGGGTCATAATTTCTGTTTGTTTTAAGTATTAATGCTGTTCCTTACTTCCAGCTGAAAGAACTTTTTCATATTTATTTTTTCATTGTTTTTTTTAAAATAATGCTAGTAAATCCTGCGCTCCCTTCATGGAGATTTTCTTCCCCCATGACAAATTATCGATGGAAAGTTCCCCCGGCATATCCCCCTCTTCTCAACCCCTCCCCCCCCCCCAACCAAAAAAATCCTCCTGAAAACGCCTGTACACTTCCCAATAACCATTACTATTTGTAAGCACTGGTCAAAGTTTGTAACTTGTTCCCCCTCCCACGGGGACTGTGGGGGAGTAAGACGTCCCCAAAGACATAGTTATAAGGTTTTTCGACTACGCTGAATAAAATGGCTATCTCAGAATTTTGATCCGTTGACTTTGGTAAAATAATTAGCGTGGGAGGGGGCCTAGTTGCCCTCCAATTTTTTTTGTCACTTAAAAAGGGCACTAGAACT
This sequence comes from Artemia franciscana, assembly GCF_032884065.1. Lineage (NCBI taxonomy): Eukaryota > Metazoa > Arthropoda > Branchiopoda > Anostraca > Artemiidae > Artemia > Artemia franciscana. The sequence goes on from NW_027062651.1 coordinate 15,308, forward strand.
ATTCATTTCCGTTAGAACGAGCCCTCTTGCAACATTCTAGGACAACTGGGTCGATACGATCACCCCTGGGAAAAAAAACAAATAAACACGCATCGGTGATCTGCCTTCTTGCAAAAAAGACAAAATTCCACATTTTTGTAGATAGGAGCTTGAAACTTCTACAGTAGGGTTCTCTGATACGCTGAATCTGATGGTGTGATTTTCGTTAAGATTTTGCGACTTTTAGGGTGTGTTTCTCCCTAATTTCTAAAATAACGCAAATTTTCTCAGGCTCGTAACTTTTGATGGGTAAAACTAAACTTGATGAAACTTATATATTTAAAATCAGCATTAAAATGCGATTCTTTTGATATAGGTATTGGTATCAAAATTCCATTTTTTAGAGTTTTGGTTACTATTGAGCCGGGTCGCTCCTTACTACAGTTCGTTACCACGAACTGTTTGATATGCAGCATATTTATATTAATCAGATTGTGAATTTTCTTCTATTATAATTCACATTTTTACTCCATTAAAATAGTTTTAAATACTAAAAACTTTAACAATCAGACATACAAGAATTTTGAATATGCATCATTGAAGAGTCAGAGCATGGGCCCTCGGTGTCTGCATTTCCTCTTACAACAAGGGTATGATTTTAGAAACGTTCCATCTCTCTGGCTCATGATAGGTTTATGAATTATTTATGAAATGGGCCTTGATGGTTTAAATATCATTAAGAATGTGGTAAAATTCTAGTTAATTGACTTCTTGCTATCTCGGAAAGGGTTTAGGTTAGGAAAAATGAAACTTTCAGGGATGGGTCCACAGGGTAAAGTATGTCCCGGAAAGATATTTTGAAGTACCCACCTCCACTCCTTCTCCCTTTAGAGGGCCCTTAAATTTGCCTACATGACAGGTCTATACCTATTGAAATTTTGACAAAACAACATTTTACCTTAACTTTCAGTTACTAGTTGATTTTTCTCTGTCTTTAGTTCTGAAAATGCAATTCCTGTTATTTGAGTAGAATTTTGAGCCATAGGCTATCAATGTTCTCTTTTTCAAAATTTAGGAAATGTATTTGCATATCTTGTATTTTTTGTCTCTTAGTAAATAGACTGATTGATTGATTGATATCTTTAAAACCTTATAAAATGGAATTGAGCAAAGTTATGAAGCTGAAAACAATTTTATTGTGCTTCAATTAAGCAGAAGATCTACTTTGCAAGGTTTCACTTTTATAACATACATATTTTTAAAGGTCATCAAAGGTCAGTGCCCTCTGGAGGGAGAAGGAGTGGAGGTAGTCACTTCAAAATACCTTCCTAGGACATACTTTAGTCTGTAGATTTATCCCTGAAAGTTTCATTTTTCCTAACCTAAACTCTTTCTGAGATAGCAAGAAGTCAATTAACTAGAATGTTACCGAAGTTTTTCTAAGAAACATAAAGGCCATATTAGACTTTAGACCAGAAGAAATAGAAATCTATAGCCTGTATACCTATCCCTGAAAGTTTCATTTCCATAACATAATCCGTTTCCAAGATAGCCAGAAGTAGCTAAAGTAGAATTTTACCTATATTTCCGACAAAAATAAATATTATATTTGGAGTGAGGATGAAATTCTGATTCTAAGAAAATGTGTATTTTTTATCTATATCATCGACGAGTTACTCAGAAAATTTACCTCTTACCCAAGGTTAATAAATGAGTAGAACAAGTAAAACTTAAACTTACCATTAATTACTTCATCTATCTGAGCCTTATCGAAATCCTTTGTCTCAACCTTCAGGTTATTTGTTGTTATAGGCATTATTTATCACGGCCTACTAATTTCAAACTGTTACTGTTCATAAATAATGGATTTGCATAGGTTCCGAAGATGATTTCTCTCATTCGGGATTATTTGCCAACGACGTAGCTAAGGCTGTCGCCTAGGGTAATCCAAAAACATCAATGGTCAATAAAAACAAATTTCCTTTGTTTTTCACAAAATTTAATCGTTTTTTTTTGTTTTTCACAAAATTTAATTTGACATTACGTACAAGTAGTAATGTCAAACCACGAACATGCAGGAGGATGGTAAAATGTATTCTTTTTAAGCTAGCGGTAAATTTATTGCTCTTTCCCAGTTTTTTAAATGTAAATACCAAAAAAGGCATTTTTTATTGAAAATATCTAAAAGGAGATGTTTTTCAAAATCTAAAGGGGAAAAAGATCCAAGAGGCAAAACTCCGCTCCCTTCCTTGATACAACTGAGAACTTGAGTGTCTGTTGGAGGTGGCTTGACATACCCATGTAAAGCTGAAAAGATTCGAATAACGAATAAATATGTGAGTTTTATGAAAATACAGTCAAAAATCATACCATTTCACTAGTTAAAAATTGCTCTATTTCTTTTCTACAGTAATTTCAATTTCTTTTTGTAATTTCTTTTCATGTCCATGACGTCTATCCAGTGTGGTCTTAAAGCTTATTTATGGAGAATTTAACAAATTATAAGAGAGATAGTAAACATTTTGATATTTTCAGAGAAAGGGCACTGGCTGTAATGCTCCAAAACTACGTATGTGCCCAAGCCTTATCAATTTTTTTTTGGGGGGGTGCACAAAATTACGAAACGTATCAAAAACCACTTTATAAATTTTTTTAGTTATTTACGAGTCGGTATTTTTTTGAATGGGGGGGGGAACCAGTAATCCTTCTGGATACGGTATTGTATTTGGCCTGTTAAATCTTAATGGGGAGACATGAAAGAACCAATGTGTCGTCTGACAATGTTGGCTTTAGAAAAGAACCCAAAGTCGTATGTTCAAACGGAGGCAAATATTTAAGTGGGAAAGGACGGGGGCTTTAGAATGGTATCGATATTGCTTTAAATTCTCCAAATTTTGCAATTTGCTCTATAATATCCTTTTGTTTTCTATACAGATGGCTTATGTTTGTATTTTTACGTAAAAATGAAAGCTTAATTTGCGTTAGGCAAAACACCGCCCCTTATCATAATCCTTCTTAAATTGTCGGTGTATCCGAGCAAGAGACTAATAGGGGAGGATGCAAACTTTCTCTGGAAGGGGAACAGGGAGCACACACACACACGAAGATGTAACAAAATTTCTTTAGGGGGGGAAGTAATTTAGATTTTTTATCACATTTATTCTATTGGGCAAATAAAATTTATTGGACGCCTCTGCGCCGACACAGGATAATAACCTATTGGAAAGGAAAAATGTAATTTCTCCTTTGATTTTTCTCACCTAGCGGCTTTGTTAGAAGGTGAACTGGTTTATGCTATTTTGTATGGAAACCTTTTCGTATGTAATAGCCCAAGTTGTCAGATAGGATACATTTATATTATTTGGGCGCTTTTTTGAGGCGGTTCCTTATGAAATTTTTCAAATCGACACATTTTTGGGGTGGAAGATCATTTATTCAGCGCATTTTCACTAGAAAAATGGCACTTTCGGCTCATTTTTACTATCATAGCGGCGCAATGCTAAACCATATACAGCTTGACACATGAAAAATTCTAGTTTTACAGGAAGCATTGAACCCACAAATAATAAAATTACAAGTTATACTACCTGTGTGTCTAATTATTCAAGCCTAAGATGTGCAATTTACATTTACAGAAAGCCCTAAAACTTCTGGCATTTTAAAGAATAATTGCGGGCAGACACCCCCTTTCAGAAATCCCATACACCAGATGACACATGGTGAAATTGCGCCAAGCATGACAGAAACTATGCCAAGCATGGTGAAACTGCCTGGCACACTTGGTCTCCTAACTTATAGTTTTGCGTGCACTCCTATACCCCCATACTAGCCCAAAGCCTTCGTAAAGTAGTTGGTTTTCCGAAATTAAATATGAACTATCTACGAAAGAAAATATTGTGACATATGACCTGGTAAGAACTTACTAACGGAGAATTAGAGTAAATATAACGTAGCAAAGTTTTCGTTTTCTCTAACCCGTGACGCATGGGATGAGATGAAAATGTTCCTATTTTTCCCTTAGATGCAAAATACGAAAAGCTACTTGTATTTGGCGTATCCCTCACTGCCAGTTATCCCTTGTCATCGATTTTCGGCAATCCCGTCTCCCCGTACATCCATTAGAAAGGCATCAAAATACTCGTGTGACGTCATCATAGGCTTTTACCGTACGAGGTGACCGAAGCAATACTATTAAAGACAGCTTTATAAAGCTTTCAATAGTGTTTCACTGGCCAAGATATTGAAACTTTTTGTTTGCAATTATAGTTTTCTGAAAACTCAAGCAAGCTCGGTTTTCGTTTTTCAGTTTTCAGAGGCATTAACAGAGGTGTCAATTCACCAAAGTGTAGGGAGAATCATTCATATTTGTATATATAAGGGAGAGGGGATTTTGCTGAGTTTTCAATTTTTACAAGAAAAAAAATGGGCCGAAAGGCCACAAAAAGGGGATTTCAAATTCGGGAGGGGGAGAGGCAAAAGCGTCCTCCTCTCAATTAAGGCCTTTGTACATTGAACCCAAAAATGACAAAAATTACGATTTATACCATCTTTGTGTCTAGTTATCCAGAGCAAAAATGTAAAGTGTGAGGAGATTTATATTACAGAAAACATCTAACCGGAGTAAAATGAAATCCTAACATTATATGGAGTATATAGTCCAGACACGATTGGAAAATATAAGCTACAAAATTTTATGTTTGGTGATTTTAATGTACATATTGAAATTTGAGCATTTGCAACTTTAAGAAAGCATCGAAAACAACATTTTAGCTTTACAAATAGGGCTCATCCCCCAAATAAATACTTATTTTTGCCACGAGCGTTCAACACGCCCTTCCCTCAAATTGTAACATATTGCATTCTTAAGGATAACTAAATAAGCTTCAATGCTAGTTTCCAGGAATTCTGCGTTAAAAAAAAACTCTTCCAAACCGCAACAATTGTATTTTATCTGCACAAACTATATATAGCCCCCAAATATACAAACGCAAGATATTAGTCCCAAATTAAGAAAAAATAGACAAATAAAAATTGCACGCTGACCAATGGTCCTAATCATCGTATCCGGTATCAAACAGTTCGTGGTAACGAACTGTAGTGAGGAGCGACCCGGCTCAATAGTAACCAAAACTCTAAGAATTGGAATTTTGGTACCAATAGCTACATCAAAAGAATCGCATTTTAATGCTGATTTTAAATATATAAGTTTCATCAAGTTTAGTCTTACTCATCAAAAGTTACGAGCCTGAGAAAATTTGCCTTATTTTAGAAAATAGGGGGAAACACCCCCTAAAAGACATAGAATCTTAACGAAAATCACACCATCAGATTCAGCGTATAAGAGAACCCTACTGTGGAAGTTTCAAACTCCTATCTACAAAAATGTGGAATTTTATATTTTTTGCCAGAAGGCAGATCACGGATGCGTGTTTATTTGTTGTTTTTTTTTCCCCAGGGGTGATCGTATCGACCCAGTTGTCCTAGAATATTGCGAGAGGGCTCATTCTAACGGAAATGAAAAGTTCTAGTGCCCTTTTAAGTGACCAAAAAAATTGGAGGGCACCTAGGCCCCCTCCCACGCTAATTATTTTCCCAAAGTCAACGGATCAAAATTCTGAGATAGCCATTTTATTCAACGTAGTCGGAAAACCTTATAACTATGTCTTTGGGGACGACTTACTCCCCCACAGTCCCTGTGGGAGGGGTTACAAGTTCAAAACTTTGACCAGTGCTTACATATAGTAATGGTTATTGAGAAGTGTACAGGCGTTTTCAGGAGGATTTTTTGGTTGGAGGCCGGGGTTGAGAAGAGGGGGACATGCTGGGGGAACTTTCCATCGAGGAATTTGTCATGGGGGAAGAAAATTTCCATGAAGGGAGCGCAGGATTTACTAGCATTACTTAAAAAAAAAACAATGACAAAATAAATATGAAAAAGTTTTTTTTAGCTGGAAGTAAGCAGCAGCATTAAAACTTAAAACGAACAGAAATTATTACCCATATAAGGGGCTCACCTCCTCCTAATACCTCGCTCTTTACGCTAAAGTATTTTTAGTAATTTCAACTATTTATTCTGCGGCTTTTATGATTCAGGGGTCATTCTTAATGAATTGGGACAAAATTTAAGCTTTAGTGTAAAGAGCGAGGTACTGACGAGGGGGCGAACCCCCTCATATATGTAATAAAAACATGAAAATACAAAAGTTCTTTACGTAAGCTAATTTATAAGTTACGTATATCTTTTACTTATAAAAAGATTCGTAAAAAATTAAAAGTTCTAGTTACCTTTTTAATTAACCGAAAATCGGAGGGCAACTAGGCTTCCTCCCCCGCTCTTTTTTCTCAAAATCATTCGGTCAAAATTATGAGAAAGCCATTTAGCCAAACAAAATAAATATACAAATTTCGTTTTAATTATTCCTCTGCGGAGAGCCAAAATTAAAACATGCATTGATTCAAAAACGTTCAGAAATTAAATAAAAAAAAACAAGTTTTTTTAAATGAAAGTAAGGAGCGACATTAAAACTTAAAACGAACAGAAATTACTGCGTATATGAAAGGGGCTTTTCCTTCACAACGCCCCGCTCTTTACGCTAAAGTTTTTTACTGTTTTAAAATGTAGAGTTAAGAGAAAGAGTCAAACTTTAGCGTAAAGAGCGGAGCGCTGAGAAGGAAAAGCCCCTTTCATATACGGAGTAATTTCTGTTCGTTTTAAGTTTTAATGTCGCTCCTTACTTTCATTTAAAAAACTTGTTTTTTTTATTTAATTTGAGGTAAAGTCAGGCTCAACCCTATTCAGAGAAAAGGAAGGTGTCAAAATTCAGAAAATATCTTTTAAAGCCATTGATTAACAAAAAAATGTCACATTTTCGTATAGCATTTCATATTTTAAAGAAAACCAAACCCCCGAGCTCACCCCTTGGCATGCCTCTTGCAAAAACACAAGAGCATGAGCACATTTCTAATCGGAGGTTATAAGTGCATTGCTGAATATTGTCACAAAACACAATAAATTATCTTGAACCTTCTCACAGACATAGCAGTTGCAGCATTTTATTGAACGTTACTACTACTACTACTACTACTACTATCATCTAATCGTAGCAGCACAAAGACACCCAAAGCCAACATAACAGCATATATCATTCTCTAAAACCATCCTTTACAAAGTTGTGTTCTTCATGAGGTTTTCTTTTTCACCGTCCTCTTTATCGTCTTCATATCGCCGTTTATTACAGTTTTCTTTATCGCCATTTTCTTTATCACTTCCCATGAAATTCTATGTCCTTAAAATCTTTTCTTATGTCTCCTTCCTATCTCTTTTGGGGAGTCCTCCTTTCCATATCCCATCTGGTTTGCCAAATAGCACGTTTATTGGCAGCCTGTATTCTTCATCTGTAAAACTCAATCGAAGCATCTTAACTTTCTTTTGTTATAGCCCTACATAGTTGGATCAAATTCCACTTTTCGTACCAACTGTCAAAAACACAAATGACCAAATGCCAAAAAACATAAAAGTTAAATTTTACCTTCAAGGAAATATAGTTGCCTTCCCCTTTATTCTAATCAACAGAAGAAAGTATTAGTTTTCGGGTTCCTGACAGTGGCGTCGCTTCGGGGGTGGGGGCAGTTGCTCCACCAATAATTTGGAGAAAAATTTTATATAGCCCATGCCTCTTGACTCTCCGGATGGAGACCCTTCTTTCTACCCCCCAATAAAATTACTGGAGCTACGCCCCTGGTTCCTGGGATCCTCCTAGCCCAGTGGCGTCAATCGGACGGAGGGAATTTTCCCGTCCCCCAAGACATAGGCTTTGAATATTTTTGTTAAAAGATGCCTTTTTGGTATTTCCATGAAAAAAACAAACAAATTAACTCCCTCCCCCACTAGATTTGGAGATGCGTTTTGCCTCCCCTATATTTTTGCGAACTCACGCCACTAGCCTTGCCAAACTCAACTGTCTAAGAGCTAGAGCCTCAATTCATGAAAATGCTGAGGAGTGGGATAATGCATTTTTTGAAGTTTAGGAGGGGCAATTTAAACAATTTTCTTATTAAAAAAAAAATAAAAAAATACCAAAAACGGTATTCTTCAACGTGAACACGAAAAAACAAACTTTTAAAAAGTAGAGGGGGTAAGTACTTCCCATACAATTAACGCACCTATCAAGACCTTTAAACTTTCTGATAGAGACCTATAAACCCTTTCAAACCCCTGAAAACCAAAAGCGAAGAAAAAAAAGTTTTTAGATAAAAAGATCTAAATGAAAGCCTATTCATCCCCGTATGCACGTGAAAAGAGTTACAGCCTAGCTTATAGAGTGAAGGATTGAGGAGGCAGTATCCTTCCTTTTATGCTTGGGAGTAGTTTCCTTCAGTTGCATCAATCTACACACTATTTTTACTGGAGAACCATTTTTATAATTTAATTTCTGTGTTTTAATGATTTGTATGTATACATTTTTGGTATTTACGTGTTATAGCGACCACACTTCGTTCTAGATCTGTAATGAAACCGATTTTCTCTGTCTACTCGGAAATAATCAGCTTAGCTTGAGCAAGATATACGGTATCTATACAGGGATATTTTAATTAAATATTTAATATATAAAGGTGGTTAGGTTATGTATATAATGCGTTCTGGGCGGCTTGCTTTCCATAATTCTCTGTTGTAGTTTCCATAATTTTTTTTTTTACTGACGTATTATAATTTCATCACAGTTTGTTATAGTTCATTATGACTAGCCTAACTCCATTTCTTTGGCGTGGTCGCTATAGCACGTAAGTACCAAATCTTGTACCATACAAGAAGAAAGTTTGACATTCCTGTACAGTTCAGAACACCTTTTGAGAAGTTTGCTAAATGTAAAATCTAAGAAAACCGGTTTCATACCACAAAGAAAGATAACGGGCGACAGAATGGATTGGACTTGTATAATTTGGGCTATATATTTGCACATTAGGGGAGTGGGGTAAGAGTAGATTAGGCTACTTTACCTCCACACCCTCCTAATATGCATATATATAGCCCAAATTATGTTGTTATGTAAACTAAATTCTTATATTTTCATGATATTTTAGTATATTTCAATATGATTAACCTAACTTCACTTCTCGAATGTGCTCTGAATAATACACGAGTATCAAAAGTTTAAATAAGCTGGCATCCCATATCCTTGACTTAATTTACAGGTTCCCTCGCATCTTTTTATTTGGATCCCAAAAACGTGTTATTTTATAGTTCATTCACTCAAAGCTCAAATTATTTTTTGAACATTCATCAATCTTGCGAATCCCACGCGAATTGTTCGTGGACATTATGCAACAGGAAAAAGCAGATCTGGAGCATCATCCTTGTTTCACGTAATTCATGAGTGCGTTAAAGTTGTTTTCTAGATGAAATTTCCCGATGCAAATAGCTCTAACAAAAATGTATTTCTGGCCAATTTTGTGTAAAACTGCTTTCTCAGATGGAGTTAAATTCACTCATTACTGGTTAAAGTGATAGGCCTATGTAAGAAATCGTTTTCTTATTAAAAAAAAAACTATGTTGGCTGATCAAACAGTTCATGGTAACGAACTGTAGTAAGGAGCGACCCGGGTCAATAGTAACTGAAACTCTAAACAAGAGCTCATATGGCACTTGTGACGAGGCAAGAAGAGCTAAGAGCCAAGAGCTCATATGGTATGAGCTCTAACAAAATTCTAAGAATCAATAGATTGATTTAAAAGGAAAATAAGAGGCTTAATGCCGGTCAGGATTTAAAATAAGAGCTCTGAGTCACGATGTCCTTCTAAATATCAAAATTCATTAAGATCCATCACCCACTCGTAAGTTATAAATACCTAATTTTTCTAATTTTTCCTCTCCCTTTAGCCCCCCAGATGGTCAAATCTGGGAAAACGACTTTATCAAGTCAATTTGTGCAGCTCCCTGACACGCCTACCGATTTTCATCGTCCTAGCACGTCCAGAAGCACCAAACTCGCCAAATCACTGAACCCCTCTCCCCAACTCCCCCAAAGAGCGAATCCAGTACGGTTACGTCAATCACGTATCAAGGACATTTGCCTAATCTATCCACCAAGCTTCCTCCTGATTCCTCCACTCCAAGTGTTTTCCAAGATTTCCCCCTCCAACTCTCCTTAATGTCAAAAGATCTGGTCGTCCAATGTCAAAAGATTCATCCCAATCCCTCCAATCTAAGCGTTTTCTATGATTTTAGGTTCCCCCACCCCAAACTCCCCCCAATGTCACCAGATCCGGTCGGGATTTAAAATAAAAGCTTTGAGACGCGATAGCCTTCAAAATATCAAATTGTATTGAGATCCGATCACCCGTTCATAAGTTAAAAATACCTCATTTTTTCCATTTTTTCAGAATTAACCGCCCCCCCCCAACTACCCCAAAGAGAGCGGATCGGTTCCGGTTATGTCAATCATGTATCTAGGACTTGTGCTTATTTTTCCCACCAAGTTTCATCCTGACCCCTCCACTCTAAGTATTTGCCAAGAATTTAGGTTTCCCCCTCCCAACTCCCCCCCCCAATGTCACCAGATCCGGTCGCGATTTGAAATCAGAGCTCAAAGACACGATATCCTTCTAAATATCAAGTTTCATTGAGATCCGATCACCTGTTCGTAAGTTAAAAAAATACCTCATTTTTTAATTTTTCAGAATAAACGCCCCCCCCCCAACTACACCAAAGAGAGCGGATCCGCTCCGGTTATGTCAATCATGTATGTAGGACTTGTGCTTATTTTTACCACCAAGTTTCATCCCGATTCCTCCACTCTAAGTGTTTTCCAAGATTTTACGTTTTCCCCTCCCAATGTCACCATATCCAGTCGATATTTAAAATAACATCTCTGAGACACGATATCCTTCCAAACATCAAATTTCATTAGGATCTGATCGACCGTTCGTAAGTTAAAAACACTTCAATTTTTCTATTTTTTTTCCGAATTAACGCCCCCCCCACTCCCCACAGATGGTCAAATCGGGAAAAAGACTATTTTTAATTTAATCTGCCCTGATACGCCTGCCAAATTTCATCGTCCTAGCTTACCTGGAAGTGCCTAAAGTAGCAAAACCGGGACCGACCGACAGACCGGCAGAATTTGCGATTGTTGTATGTCACTTGGTTAATACCAAGTGCCATAAAAATGGAATTTTGATACCAATATTTACACCCAAAGAATCGTATTTTTATGCTGATTCTAAATATATAAGTTTCTTCCATCAAAAGCTATGAACCTGAAAAAATTTGCCCTGTTTCAGAAAATAGGGGGAAACACCCCCTCAAATTATCTTAACAAAAATCATACTATCAGATTTAGGGTATCATAGAACCCTACTGCAGAAGTTCTAAGCTCCTATCTACAAAAATGTGGAACTTTGTATTTTTTCCCAGAAGACAGATAACGGATGCGTGTTTATTTGTTTTGTTTTTTTCCTCAGGGATGATGGTATCGACTCAGTGGTTCTAGAATGTCGCAAGAGGGCTCATTCTAACGGAAATTAAAAGTTCGGTAAAGCTCTAGTTTAGTGACTTTTGACTATCTCGGAAAGGTGTTAGGTTAGGAAAATGGAACTTTCAGGAATAGGTCTAAAGGCTAAATTATGTCTCAGGAAGGTATTTGAAGTACCCATCTCCACTCCCTCTCCCTCTAGAGGGCCCTGACCTTTGATTACCTTCAAAAATATGTATGTTATAAAAATGAAACCTTACAAAATAGATCTTCTGCTTGAATGAAATTGTTTTTAGCTTCACAACTTTGCTCAATCCCAATTTATAAGGTTTTAAAGATATGCAAATACATTTCCTAAATTTTGAAAAAAGAAACTTTGACATGGCTCAGAATTCTACTCAAATAACAGGAATTGCATTTTGAGAACTAAAGGCAGAAAAAAAGCAACTGGTAACTGAAAATTCAGGTAAAATGTTGTTTTGTCAAAATTTCAATAGGTATAGACCTGTTATATAGATTAATTTCAGGCCTCCCTTAGAGGGAGAAGGAGTGGAGGTGGGTACTTTCAAAAACCTTCCCAGGCTATACTTTAGCCTGTAGACCCATTCCTGAAAGTTTCATTTTCCTAACTTGACCCCTTTCCATGATAGCCAAAAGTCACTAAACTAGAATTTAAATAAAAGTTATAGTGCCCTTTCTAAATGCCCAACAAATTTGAGGGCACCTAGGCCTCATTTTTTCCCAAAGTCATTGGATCAAAATTTTGATATTGTCATTTTGTTCAGAATAGTCGAAAACACTAATAATTATGTCCTTAGGGACGACTTAATCCCCCACAGTCCCCCAAGGAGGGGCTGCAAGTTACAAACTTTAACCATTGTTTAAATCTAGTAATAGTTATTGGGACGTGTGCAGACGTTTTCAGGGAGACTTTTTCACGTCAAAGGGGTTTTTCACGTTAAAGGGGGGTCGAGGAGTGGGTTACGTGGGAGAATCTTTCCATGGAGGAATTTATCATGAGGGAAGAAAATTTCCATGAAGGGGCCGCAGGATTTTCTAGCGTTATTAAAAAAACGACAATGAGAAAATAAATAAAAAAAAGTTTTTTCAGGTGGAAGTAAGGGGCAGCATTAGAACATAAACCAAACAGAAATTATAACGTATATAAGGGGGTTTGTCTCCTCCACAATACCTCACTGTTTACGCTAAAGTATTTTTTAGTAATTTCAACTATTTATTCCACAGCCTTTGTGATTTAGGGGTCATTAAAGAATTGGGATCAAATTGAAGCTTTGGTGTAAAAAGCGAGGCATTGACGAGGGGGAGAACCCCCTCATATACGTAATAAAAATATAAAAATACAAAATTTCGTTACGTAAGTTACGTATATTTATTACTAATAAAAACGTTCGTAAAAAAAGTTCTAGTTGTCTTTTTAATCAACCAAAAATAGGAGTGCAACTAGGTCTCCTCCCCCACTTCTTTTTTAAAAATTAAAATCGTCCGATCAAAACTATGAGAAAGCCATTTAGCAAAAAAAAATAATATGCAAATTTCATTTTTAATTATTCATATAATGGAGCCAGAATCAAAACACGCATTAATTAAAAAACGTTCAGAAATTAAATTAAAAAAACAAATTTTTTAACCTCAAGTAAGGAGCGATATTAAACCTTAAAACGAACATAAACTATTCCTTATATGAAAGGGGTCGTCCCCTCCTCAAAGACTCGCTCTTTATACTAAAGTTTTTTATTGTTTTACAAATTAACGTTGTGAGAAAGAGTAAAACCTTAGCGTAAAGAGCGAGGCGTTGAAGAGGGGACGACCCCTTTCATATACGGAGCAATTTCTGTTCGTTTTAAGTTTTAATGTCGCTCCTTACTTGCAGTTAATTTTTTTTAATTTAATCGCAAATTAAAACAGATCATAGTTGGAACATAGTCGTATACACAGCTACAATTTTATGGAGGGTATCAAGAGCTTTTTTTATATTGGCGGGACTAAACTTTCTAATGACACAATTATTGGGTAAAACTTTTCAACTTTCCCAGGAGTGTCCTTTGGACATACTTTTAAGATTCCTATCCACAGCACTTATAGGCTGGAATTTTCAAATCTTATCCACATTTCTATACCACAACGCTCACGGGATTATATGCCTCTAATGGTGTAAACTTTTTATTTACTGGATTCTGAGTTAAGTTAAATTCGTTTTTTTTTCAGAGGGCCCTCGTATTTGCATTAATGTGCAGATGTTGAAAAAAAAATGTCGCTTGACCAGGCTGAGGCGCGGGACTGTTGCCTTAAAAGCCTCTTGCTTTTTGCTTCTTTTACTAGTTCAATCATAAACTATAGTAGCTGAAAAGCCCAGATCTCTTCGATAGCAAAAAGATAGATCTCTTCGATAGCTGAAAAGATCCACAGATCTCTGCGATAGCAAAAAGTCCGCTTTATTGACGTTTTTTGTTAACTCCATCATCTCGCTACGGGTCACAGCTCGGGTCTTCGGCCTTTGAAAATGACCCTTGATTCACAAAATGGCCATTGCAGAGAAGGGGAGGGTCTAGGCCTTTGCAAACGTGCCTTCGATTTGTTCGGTCCTTCAACTGTCTCAAATTGTCTTCCTTCAATCGGACGCCAGTAAGGCCTAAGGAAAAAGCAAATAAGGTCTTACTTAGCTCAGACCTTCCATCCTCAAAAGATTTTTTTGTCCCCCGTCTGCTTGTCTCAACAGCCATAGTTGGCAGTTTGGGCCTTTGACCCTCGTAATGGCTTTTAAACAGAAGTTAGCCAAAGAGACCCGCTTTGTGGACCTACTGGGTAGCAAAATCCCGGTTCAAAGGGTTTCTGTCGGCCCCTTTAACTCACTAAAGTCGGAAGACCGGCTCTTATTTTGACGGGGAGTCGCTCAGACCAACAACCCTCAAAATTTAAACCTTGTTTCATTCAGACATTAGATCATTTCAAGATTTTTTTTGCCAACCGTTTGCTCGTTTCGCTTCGTAAGGTTCCGTAAGGTAATCCATTTGCGATGTCAGGTTTCGATTCTGTAGCGGCATGCCTTATTGTATGGAGCATGATGCCTGAGGCCAGAATCAGCTCGGAAGTATCAATAGTTTGGCTGGTTTTAGTTTTGTCTAGTACAGATTCGAGTCTCTTTGTTCTCGCCAAGTCATCTAAAAATCCTTTTTTAGATAGTTTTTAAATATTACGTGCCTTCCCCCTCCTTAACAGGCTATAGAGCATTTGTAGGGATTAGTGCCATTTATTAATTTTTCTGCTAGACCGTAAATGAATATTCTTTTCTTTGTGGATTTTCGTCCTCTTATTATATTTAATTTCGTTAATAACTTTAAAATGGTTTATAGTGTAATTGTGTGACACTATATTTACAATATCTCCACACAATGTTAAACTTTATCTCTATATTTATAGAATTATAAAATTAGACTTTTTCCGGGATATTAAAAAAGCACTAATTCTCCATTCCAACGGAACCGGAAAATCTGTTTTTTCCGCGTAATTTGACAATCCAAATTGATAATCGTTTCTAGTAAAAAACACAGTTGATTCGGGAATATAAATAGTCGAGTTTATCCGGTTTAACCAACAAGTAACCATAACAGTTACTTGTATGTCCTTATTGGAGTGATTCTAATAAAGTTATATTTAATACAGAGAAATAATTCTTATATAATTCTCTTCTAATTCTTATATAATTATCTCTAATTCGAATAATTCTTGAAGCATCAACTTCATAAAAATAATTAAAAAAAATAAAATATTTAAAGTATTATTAAACTTAGAACAAATGAAGTCTTTGATTTTAAGTTTTAAAATATATTTCAACCAAATACAAATTTAAAAGTTTTCAAGAAGAAAAATTTGGTACAGAAAGAGAGAAAGAAGAAAGCGTGACGCAGAACCTAAAAACTTTAAATAGGACCTAAATAATTCGGTTGCCAGACAGTCGATGAAAATCAATATTTACAGTTGGATTATCAACTAAAGACGAAATTACTCAATTGAATTGCCAATTTTACACAAGGAAAGAAAAAAAATACAAACAAAATAAGTACGTTTACAATTACGCAATGTTGGCCTTTATCACAACTACGCATATTACTTAAGAAGTTTTAAATGACTGCATTAAGCAATAAATGTCAATAATTAAATAGAATTGCCCTACTTAGCAGTTAGCTCTTTTCAGGCGGGGGAGATTTTTAACCCATTACCTTAAGGTTAGTGTAATTGACCTATCTTTAAAAACCCACTTGAATTTTATTTTATGCCCAAGCCACGTTAAAGTCACACTCGTAGATAAAACATTTTTTTCGATTGATTTCACCGTCACACCTGTACTACAGAAGTAGATAATCAAACTGACAAGAAAATATTTTGGAAAACATTCATTTTTATATCAAATTGGTTTACCATATCAATATTCATTTTTGTATCAACATTGACTTGTTTTCTTTTATTTCAACCCTTAAAAATTGGGATTGAACAAAATTTTTCTTACAGCTTATTTGTTTAATATACGGCCGGTGATACGTTTTTACGAGTTAGGTAAAATATTTTTTTTGGGGGAGGACTCATTGGCCAAACTCATCTATGGGAAAACTGTAATTCAAAGCTAAAAAAAAACTTTTCAAAAAAACCTCACTCTAATTGGCGTATCATAAAGTTTATACTCAAGAATTGAACGTTGGTCAGTCATCAAACCTGGATGAATATTTGTATTTTTTTTCAATGGCTTTGGATTTTAATCGTTTGTTTCGTTGTCCTGCGTTTTTCTCTTATTTTCATGCTTAGCAAAACTTAAAACAAACACAAATAAACCATAATCCAGTTGGTTTTAAGTTTTCAAATCCCTCTTTTACGTCCAGGTTTCACTTTTTAATTTAAAGTTTGTATGTTTCCACTTATTCATTGATTTAGAGCTTTTACAAAATAGTCAGGTTAACATATCCAGAGCAAAAGCGACGTTATGAGCAGAAACTATTCAGAAATATTGACTTAGAATAATAAGTTGAATTACAGGTTAAATGAAGAGGCCTGCAGTTGGATCCTTTTCATCCTCTTATACGGCTGTTCTGATTTGCATTTTCTGTTTTTTTTTTCTACATATTTAATATTGCCATAAGAATGTTTTTATGTCTGTGTATGTTATTCCTTTTTTTTGTGGGTGTGTTTATACATTCCTGTGTAACATGAGTATGCATATGTGTTCATCTATATGTATGATACAAATTATTATTCTTTGTATGAGAGTTGTCAAAACAAAGAATGACTTGGGAAAAACTTGGTTTCAATTTGAAATATCAGAAAAAAAAATATTACAAATTAGGTTAATTCATCAGATGGCTAAAGAATATGAATATTTTCGATATGCCTTGTTGCTTGGCCCTTTCCAAAGTGACTCAAGTTCAGTGAAATTAATCTTCAAAAAATTTTCAGTTCAAGTTATATACCTTCAAGAAGGAGTAGGTTACTCTTGCTTTCTGCCGTTTTCAAGGATATCGTAGCTCTTTTCCGAGTTTTCTTTTTTGTGTTTTTTTTTTCCGGAGTTAAAAGAAATTTTAGGAGAACAGTAAAATAACTCTATGAACTAAGATGTATGCATGTGCTCATGTATATGCATACATTTTTCTTCTTTTGTTGTGTTACTCCACTATTTATACATATTGTACAGCAACTTACAAATAAATTATTCTATATATGAGACCTGCCAAATTAAAGAATGACTTGGAAAAAATTGACATAATTTTACATATTAGAAAAAATAATAAATTACGGTTAATTCATCAGATTACTAAAGAATATGAATACTTCCGGTGTAAAATTTTTATCAGTTCAGGCTAGGGTATGTACCTTCAAAAAGAGTACATTACTCTAGCTCACTGTCGCTTTCCAAAATATCGTCGCTTTTTTCCAAGTTGTTTTTTGCTTATTTCCGCAGTTAAAAGAAATTTTGGGGGAATAAGAAAATAACTCTATGCACTGAGATTATAATATTGAAAGCTATGGTCACGACAATGATCAAGAGAGGTGCTGAAATTAGGCACCTCAAAATGCTAGTTGTATATATTCCGGAGAGATGGTAAAAAGATAGTAGGTGCTTGTTTAAATGACTGTATATCAAACAATAAGCGGAACGAAAAGTACGGCTTGATCCTACAAATTCCGATTAGGAACAGGCCATGTTTTCTGGATTCACAAAGATTGTGCGTTTGGGGGATTCTCCTGGGGCCAAACCAGAGGCGTAATTTTATCAAAATCCTTGGGGTAGTGGGGTAAAGTTAGGGCCAATTTTCCCGTATTAAGTAAAAACGACAGTGAAAAATGAGCCATATAGTAACAGAAAGGCAAAGATATACTAAACAAAACTTTCCTGTTTCTCTGGATGCTTGAAAGATGCAGGCTTATTTTAATTTCGACAAGATTTTTTGCAGAGACTAGATTTCGGCAGAGGGGAGGGGGCAAACTAGGGTCTGGAGGGAGCAGTAGTGATAGTAATAATGTGTGATGATTGTAATAAAAATGATCCTGGAAATAATTTTTTTTTCACCCACAATCAAATTGACGCAATGGAGTACCCCCCCCCCAAAAAAAAAGAAAAAATATATATACAGCCGAACAAATTCAGCAAAACTAACGCACTGGGGTGACTACCCCGATAAGAGGACGATTAAAACCCAGAGGAGTAAAGTATCTTCTTTTAAGGTTTAGACTTTGTTAGCCCAAACAATTCATATCAGGAGCACCAAACACCTCTAATGAAAGATGCTTCCTAGAAATACTCTAGATATATTTAAAATTTTCCCACTAGCCTTATATTTTCCATTTAATTCACATCTTTAAATCTGAAAAGCGCCTTCCCCTCCTCTTCTCTTTCCCCTGTCAAATGAATTCGATCATTGGGCATATTCTCGATATTTTCAATATCGAAAATGATCATAATAATAATTTATTTCTCACCCACTATACAAGTTAAGTTGTAAAGAAAAGAGAAATAAAAAAGCAGCAAAACCAATTAGACAATCGAATTCTGAATATTTAAATACTATAATGCCTAAAACTCAAGGTTCATGTTTCCGATCCTCATAATATTACAGGAGAGTAAAACTTCCAAGGTAATACTTTTTGAGGATTCGAAATAAAATTCTGTGGCTTTATTTTGGAATATTCCCTGTTGAAGAAAAGTAAATTATTCTACCCAAAAAAAGTTTGTTAGATATCATTTGTACTCTTATTCGCAACTCGTAACAAAATGTAAAGGCATAAATAATCAAATTAGTCAGAAAAATTAAAACTAACACATAGCAAGATTTCAAAAATTCAAAATATTCCTAAGTTTCTGGATAGTCACAAGGTCTAGTTTACAAGCGTCGAAATCAAAAGTATTCGCACTAATTTCAAAACATCCAGTTTCCTCTATAGCATCCACTATTCTCTGAGCAATGTCAGGGTCAGACACTGAGCAAACACGATTTTGTAGTTCCAATAAGTCTGCCAAATAATCTTTCGTGAACCTCGACAGATCAGAAAACTCATTCTTTGGGTCTGTCCACTGAACCCCCGCAGGTTTGACCTCTAAGTAGTCTTCATTAACGGATTTCTGTCTACTAATCGATTCAGGAGGTAGTCTTGGGGATGGGACTCTTTTACTCCCAGGATGAGACAGACGACCTCTCTCTGACGAGGTATCCCGAGGTCGTTTCTGAGGCCGACTCTTCTTAAATAAAGTAGAAGCTGGTTCATCACTTTCAGAATCTGAAGTATCGCTACTACTAGAAGGTCTTCTAGTTTTACTCAACAAGCTGGTTTTTCTAACACACGGAGGAAATTTCGGTGGTTTTTTTATCTCTTCATCTGAAGAGTCTTCCGATAACAGCGGTAGAGGTGGTGGTGAATTTTCTGGTGGTGGCTGAAAGTTGACTTTTTCATCGTCTGACAATGTTGCAAGGGGAAACTTATTAATCTCTGAAGTTAGTCCTAGTTGAAATTTGTCTTCAGAGACCTTTTTCATATCTGAGTGAAGAGCCATGCCGTTTTGTTTAACGCCTTCCTCAGTTGAAGATGCCGCATCTTCTCTTTTCTCCACTTTAACATCCAAGATCTTGTTTGGTGTTAACTTTGATCTCCTATCGACATCTGTTTCAGTATCAGAAGAAGAATCAGATAATGAGTCGGATCTCTTCGAGTTCTGACCAGAATTCTTTGTTTCTAACATAGCAACACTTCTTCCGTTTTGCTTGGTAAACAGAGATTTCTTTGCAGTCGGTTTATTATCAAAAATTTCGCTTTCTTTAGACGAAGTTGAAGATTCTGAAAGAGATGAGTGTTTCTTCAACTTAGCTGCTAGAATCTCCCGCTTCTTCTTATTCATCAATTTTTTTCCTTGCTCAGTGCCATCTGTTTTGATCGTCCTTTTAGTTTTCATTGCATGTTGAGCTGCTGGACGCGAATCTCTTTCCTTTGTCCTAGTATCATTTTCATCTTCGGAGGTGGAAGAGGATTTGTCACTAGTTACCTCTTGGTTGTTCTTTTCAGTCATTTGCCTTTTTGGTTCAGTGTCAAATGTTTTAATAATCTGGTTAGTCTTCGTTGCATGATGAGCAGTTACAGGTGAGCTGGTACGATTGGTCTTATAATCTCTCTCGCCTTCGGAGGAAGAAAAGGATTCTCTTGAGTCTTTCAACTTCTTAGAAATATCTCTAGAGCTAGATCTACGAGGAGACAAACCTTTAACCTCATTCTTATCCAGAGTTTTACTGGTTTTTCTGGCCACTGTTGGGGGCATTGCTGCTACAAGTGAATTGACATGTCTTACTTTTACCCCTTTTTCCTCTTCAGAAGAGGAAAAAGACTCACTGCAATGTTCTATCTTTTTATAAATACTTCTAGAGGTTGGTCTTTGAGGAGACATTTTGGTTGGTTCGTTATCGTCATCACTAGGGGTTTTTAACCTTTTAGACGCTCCTCTAGAACCTGGCCTAAGAGGAGGTAATCTTTTAGCTGACTCACTTTCATTCTCACTAGGGCTTTTAGGCTTTTGGGATATTCCTCTAGAGCTTGGCTTTGGAGGAGGTAACCTTTTACTTGACTCATCCTCACTGTCACTTGACGATTCTCCTGCTTTGAGCAGCCTTTTTGACAGATGATGACCATCAGCAGATGATTTTTTTACTGACGTTTGACTTGGCTTTGGACGGGGTTCAGGTACAGGTATTGGTCTCTTGTCGTCATTCTCTTCAGATTCACTGGTGGAGCTTGACGTCGTCGGACTTTGGACCTCTACTTTGACTTTGAATCGATCAGCTGCTGCAGGTCGATCAGTTAGCACAGGCCGAGCACTTGTTGCAGGTCGAACCACTGCAGATCCAATGGGTTTTGCAACCCTTTTAGCACTTTCTTCAAGTTTTTTAGCTTCCTTTGCTTTTAATTCGGCCTTTTCTTTCTCTTTTTGAAGAAGTTCGTTCTCACGCTCTTTATTTTGGACAGCTAATCGATATAAAGTAGACGGATATTTATTCTTATTAGTCTGCTTTTTCAAATTATCTGCACAAACTGATGAAGTTTCCTGCTTCACTGTGAGATCTGCACTGGGGCTACGAGAGCGATTAACTGTATCTGACATGACTAGTTTTGGTGGCACTTTCCCTCTGTACGCCTCTTCCTCATTACGGGACAATGGCCTCTCCTCCTTCTTAACCTTTACTTCTTTCTCCAAATTTTTTCGAACAACACCAGGCGACCCAAAATCAGACTCGCAACTTGAAGAGTCCGTTGATATATTGTTAATAAGCTTTTCAAGTGGCATTGATGGTTTTGAACGTTCTGGTGACAGTGCATGACAGCTATCGCTACTAAAAACCTGAGACGGCGAACTCAGGGAAACTGACGATACAGACGAACTTGAGTCTTTTCTCACTTTCACTTTCCTCTCTAGAATGTCTTCACTTGCTTTAACTTTGCCTGTTTCTATATCTTTTTCACTTTTTTCAACTTTTTTCTCTGGTTTAATCGTACCCTTAGACACTGGCATTGTTTTACTGGCTATTTTGTCTTTTCTTGGCGTTTTCTTCTCATCGTGTTTTGTTTTTGTACTTTCTTGAGCTTTGTCGTGAGTTTTATCTTTAGATTCTTTGTTCACTTTGGGTACAGTATCCGACTTTTGCTCAACTTTAACCTTCTCTTTTATCTCTTTTTTGTCTGTTGAATGCTTTTTGCTTATTAATTTTTCTGAAGTTTTGGTTTCACTCTCTTTTTTCCTTTTTTCTTTATGTTCACTATTCTTTTTTTCCTCACTCTTAGATTTTCTATCATCTTTCTTCTGCTCATTCTTCACTTCCTTTGCTTTGTCTTCACTTCGTTTTTCTTTCTCTGCCTTATGTGACTTAACCTCGGTTTTTTCTTTAGTAGATTTTTCACTTTTTTCCTTCTTCTCTTTACTTTTTCTGTCACTTTTATCATGACTTTTATCAAGCTCTTTAGCTTTAGCTTTGTCTTTGTCCTTTTTAGTCACTTCTTTTACTTTGTCGGTAACAATGCGAACGTCCTCCTTTTTAGGTTCAACGGCCTCTATTTTACCGTCTTTTTTGTGTTTACTACTTTCTTTTTTCTTGTCTTCATCTTTTGATTTATCAAAGCTTCGCTCCTTCTCTTTGCTCTTTTCTTTGCTGGATTTTTCTTTATCATATTTTCTTTCTTCTTTCACTCCACTTTTTTCTTTCTTTACTTCTTGTTTGTCTTTCTTTTTCTTTTCAACTGGAATTGCTGGCTCACCAAAAATATCAAGAAAAGAGTTGCTTATTTTGGGTTTTGACTCTTTTGGCTCCTAAAAGAAAAGACAAAGGAATAAATACATGAATAAAATCAAACAAAATAAAAACATTTAATTTTAAGTTATAATCACTTAGGGGAGGGGGACTGAAATATAGCAAGGGGGAGAATATATCAAATATAGACAAATATAATTATGTTCATCTAATTTTACCTCGCTTCGGAAGTTAGGGGATTGGAGGGTCTTTCGGAGCAACCTTGAGAGGAAGCAAATTCGTTACTCCTGATTATAGGCATCAACATTTATGAAAATCAGTTGACAAACCCAAATGAATTTTTGAATCGATCTGGCTCTGCCTCAGCGGTGGCTTCTTTAATAAATTGATTATAAAAATATTGTCAAGAAAAAAAGAAGCTTGACTTAGGTAACATTGACAATTTTACTTTGTTTCAGAAGTTGATCGAAATAAGATGAGAATTTCAAATTTTGGCTCATTGACATTATTTTTTCTCTTCATGTATGCATGAATTGACATGATCTTAATTTTCTAACAAATTTTATTAAAGATAATGAACTTTTAATGAAAAATAACTAAAGCAAAGAGGAAGTATAACTGCACCTCCAACCATAGAATCATACAATTAAAACCGACGATTGAAGGATGAGTACTAGTCCACAGGATGGTTATATAGAGGTTTAGTGTTGCAGTGGACCAAGTTTAGAAAAATTTATAAATAAAGGTTTCCAAAATTAAACGAATAAAACCAAGTCTAAAACTATTTTGTAAAACCAGTTAAACACTTACAAGTCCACCAACACAAGAGGTGTGATAAATTTAAAAGCGGAGAAAAAAGAAGAAACTAATCCGACTAAGTTCACCATTGGTGGTAGCCAACTGTCTCGTGATGTTCCTGAGAGTAGTAGGCACAGATAGGGACTTAATGCTCGAGGTTTCAGTCATCGTCCGGCTACTGGCCATCCTGTCCAGTGGCTGACCATCAGAAGACGTTTTGTGGAATACATTGCCAAAATTGGATGGATTGAAGCCAGCAATAACTGCCAAATCATGTCAGATTGTCAGCTGCCATAAACATATGAAGCGCCAGGGGGCAGTATATATATAATATATGTATATATATATATATATATATATATATATATATATATATATATATATATATATATATATATATATATATATATATATATATATTATTTAGTAATGCAAAAAGCACGTATATCGGAAAATACAGACTAGCTTTAATCTGCAGTATTGTAGCGGATGGGGGGAAGAAGACTGAAACCTCAAAAGTACGTTTTAGGATCAGATTATGTTCATGGCGATTTAAAACCAGTGATTAATCTATTATTTCCCACTGAAAGGGAAATTTTAGGGTTAACAGTGCAATATGGGTGCTGTGCTTAATGTAAAATGATTGTTTCCAAAATTGATCCATTAAAAGCTGTACATTATCCTGAAAAGGGGGGATAAACGCCCTAATATCAAGGATAATTCTATTTTGCTGTGGAAAGCAAACTCTTTATAACAAAAAAAAAAATAATAACAGTACAATTGCTAATTACTTCAAAGAGGGTAAAAAGTTAGACAGAAAATGGGTTAATAATTGGGCAGTGACTTGACCGGATAATTGCATGCTGTAAAATCCCCCAAAAAAGGCTTCACACATGTATCTAAATTCTTAATAAATGTCCTACTTTTGCCAGAAATCCCAAGAAACCATGGGGAAATTAAACGTTTCACAAAATTTCCAGCCCCCCCCCCTTGCGTACGTGCCAGCTTGTTACTATGCTTCATTTGATTTTAATTAAAATATAAGAAAAATATTGAGTTTGCTCAATCATTGTTTTGAAAATATTATAACATAGACTCTCTGTAAGGCTGGCTCAAAGAATTCTCTTGGGGCTGTCGTAAATTCAGGCCTCGAAATACGCTTTTATCCTCCCCCCTTTTTACTCACTGGAGAAATCTCCATACCTCACCCACTACCAAGACTGGGAACTGTGCATATTTATGGAAGATATGCACAATTTTTTATTGCTAATATTTTTATAGCCAAGGAGAACATTGGCCAACTTGAAAAAAAAAACAAAACAGAAATACTCGTCTATGAAACAGAAAGTATCAAATTGATATATAAAAAAATATATAACTCTCAGACACACTGGCAATTAGTCATCGCGCCGACCAGAAAAAAACGGTCCATAACTGTGGGGTCGAGGGGAGAAAAAGTCTTTCATTTAGCGAGCAAGATAGAGTGCGTGTAACCCCACGACATCACTAATTGGCTCAGAATTGGATTTATCGTGCCTTTTTAGTATATTTTGTATTTGAATACTTCAGTTCTATTGCAGCTGCTGACCTGAATAATAGATTAAATTGAAGCTTTCTTACATTTTTCTCCTGCCAATTATTTATAATTTCCGCCTCGGTAAAGGTTCAGAAATTTGATAGGAAGTTTGATACACGTAGTTACCCCAATATTACTGACGTATCTTCTGTAAGAGAAGGTATGTTTTTAGAGAATATGGCTAAAAGGTCTGGGCCAGCTGGTTGAATATAAGAACGTCGTTGGTAATACCGGAGAGTTTTCTTCCCCCACTCCAACCCTGAAGCCGGATTGGCAATGACGTGGGAATAGATATCATTTGGTCGGTTTTAGGGACATAAACGCAATGGAGTTAGTCTATATGCTAGGGGACTTTTTCTCAGTCACGAGGACGACTTAGAAGGAGAAAGAAAGAAAGCGAGAGAGAGAGAGAGAGAGTGAGACAAAGAGGGAGAGATTGCCTCTTAGTTTTTGCAATAGGAAAGACACTCCTCTTGAAGGAGTCTAATCATAGTTTATTAGAACCTTCTAACTTTATAGTTGGTGAATGGTTTATAGTTTATGGTAGTTAATGGTTTGTGGTGAATGATTAATGAATTATAGTTGGTGAATTATGAACTAACTTCTATTGGTTGATGAATAAAGAGGTGACCTCTCATTTCATGCTTGAGATTACACGCATAAATCTAGCAAGGATTATATTTTAATTTTTGAAGAAAATTTAGATGGCAGCATTTTTAAGGGCAATCTTTGGATGAATATGTCTACTAATCATAGTTTTTGTCTAACATTATTTAGTAATGCGAAAAAGCCACCAATTCATACCTTTGCAGGCTTTATTTTTCCCTTTGGACTAATTGAAGAATTTGAAGCTGATGATGATGGTGGTTTTACTTCACCTGGTATTGTTTTCTCGATCTTCTTTTCTTCCTTGACTGTTTTAGGGCCGGATCCAGACAAAGGTACCTACAATCAAAGAACCTTTTTAATCTTAGGCAGGTTCAAATACAGGATTTTTGTTAGACAAGGGGGTTTGCAAAAAATAAATTGTAAAAAAGGCATCAAAATGTATTTTGAAGCATTTGCATTTTCATTACGTTTTTACGACCCGGACAAACATTTCATTGGGGGGGGGGTCAAATTCCCTAGCCGCTCTCCAGATTACGGCCTTGATTGTTATTTTTTCCAAAGATATTTGTATGTTTGTTAGCAATTAGGAAAAAAAAAATTTTGCTTTGGGTAAGAGCCTAACCCACGACCTTCTGCTCACTATGCAAGCCTCTCATGAGCTATAATAACCGAGAGGCTTAGTCGCTTACACTTCTACAACATATTTTTGTCATTTGCTTTGAAGGTCACGGGTCTGCCTATGTTTTTGTTTACTAGGTTCAGTTATGCGTGTTGGATGTGGAGCGCCGGAACCCCGTGTATACTTTTAAAGTTTTCCCATAGTTGCCAACATTTTCCTGAGCATGATATTTACTACCATCTATTGTTAGAAATGAAAGTTATAAGAATAATGGAATTATACTAGAAGAGGAAGGTCGTGAGATTATTAGAGCTATAGAATTTTAACTGAAGAAAAAAGTAGCTAACTGAAGAAAAAAGTAGCTTGTTCTGAAATGTTTGAATTCAAGCAAATGCGAAAGAAAGGATTTTGTCCCACACTTTTCAATTTTAGTTTTTGCTTTTTTATTTGGCTTAATTCACAAACCTAAATAATTTTTTTTTTCAACTAGTTTCATTTCTAAATAAAACATAAATACCACAAGACGTAAGTCCCCACAAATACTTCATACTTTACAAAAATTTTCGGATATTCCAATCTATTTCAACACAAATTCTAAAGCAAAGGAAAAAACAAAAACAGCTTAATAAAGGTAACAACTTCAAATTCTGGCAAAAAAAGGATAAAAGAGGAGAAACAGCAAAAAAAAAGAAAAAACTGACATATTCTCCAACTCCTCTGTGAAACATTTTTTCCTTCTTTTTTTTTTCAATTTTGAATTTCTATATTTTGACTTTTTGCCAAAATTAGACTATTTTCCCATGCAGTGGGTTTCTATCCCCACATAGCTTCTGAGCATACTCTCTCCTAATTTATTTTAGAAAACTAAAATATTCGGACATAAAAATATACGTCTTGAGATCCCCCTTCCAAACACAGTTTCATAGGCAGTATCTAATTTATTCAAATCTCTTACATAATTTCCAGTCAAAGAAGCCCACAAAACAAAAGGAGAAATAAACACAAGAATCGTTACTGAGTCAACAACCCCATACCTGAATTAGGTAGATCAAAGATAGTCAGCTGAATTTATCGACATCTTTCAGGGAACGCTCTTAACTTTGATACTGGCTAAATAAAAATCTGAATGTATCCCAGACAGATCAGTATTATTAGACTGATCAGTGGACTAAAGGGAGCTTCACTTTCTTTCCAAATGTGAAAATAAAAGTGTTCTCTTGTGTAAATATGTTGATTGCTTTATATCCTTAATGTTTCTCATATTATGTCAAATACCAGGAGATCGACTTGTACTTGGTGAAAAGAACAGTGCTTCCACTTTTTTTTTCTGAAAATCAGTAACGACTCCAAAAAAGTCGGGAGATTATCGGGAGGATATAGGCTAGGCTAGTAGTCAGGCGAATACCGGATATCTATAAGACCCGTAAGAATAATGTATTCGAATGTGTACTATAGAATCCTTGAACTGGCAACAGGTTAAGAATTGGTTTCAAGTTAAAGCATTGTTATTTTGGTAAAGAAACAGATCATAGAAGCAGAAAAGCCGCCTACCCCCTAGGACAGGTCAGTAGCCTACTTCTTGGGTTGCCCACGTGCAGGGATGTATAATTGTCCAGTTCCAGTAAACTTGGTGCTTACCCTAAAAAAATCCTGTCACGTAAGGTAAGTCACGTCCTTATTGTACACAAATTATCCAGTGGAATTGAACTATCTGAGTTGACTGATCAGATCAGATGAAGTTATGCACTGAGAATCAAATCAAATCAACCCTTTTTCGAGCACAACAATGGTCTCTCACGGGACAGGCTGCCGACTAGGTCATTAATTAGGGTCCGCAGTTAACTTCCGCGAATCAAACGCGGCCGGCGGCTTTGAAATCCCTCTTTTACGGGCAACAAAGACATATTTTGCATTCTGCCAGACAATCAAGAAAGTTCAGAAACTTCAAGTTGGACAGAGCTCAATTCAACAGAAATCGGGAGATTATCGGGAGGAAAATTCAGTCGGGAGATTTTCCAAAAAGTCGGGAGATCTCCCGATAAATCGGGAGGAGTGGAAGCACTGGAAAAGAAAGACACATTGAAAATCTTTCTCACAAAAGCATTAAGCAAGCTTTTTAATTAATAACAAGCTTTTTAAGCAAGCATTAATTAATAAGCAATCGGGACATGCAATTTGATTAACCCAGTTTCTTATCGACACAGCATGGTTTAACAAAGAAACCGCTTTCTTGTTTTCGTTAAGGGATCTGATTATGATTTTCATCTGTCCAAACAGTCCAGGTGATTCAATTCATCAATGCCATCTATTCCAAGTATTTGTGTTTAGTTCAGCAGTCTCTAATTTCACTCTGGAGAGAATAATAATAATAATATACAAAAAAAAAATACATTAAGAGAACTGGGAGGGGAAAAAGAATGTTCAAAAAGTCGGTAGCGTGCCAAGCTTCAAAAAACAGAAAGACGTTTTTTACGTCTTTCTGACGTTTCTTTCAACGTTTCTGAGAAAAAATTTACATATAAGACATTTACATACATAGAATTAATGTTCAGTTAATAAGAACAAACTGTACTGAGTCAGAGCCGTTCCTAGGGTTGATGGCACGGGGGGAAAAATTAACTACATCGCCTCCTGCCGACCAGGATATAAGCAAAAAATCTGAATCATAAGTAAAAGATTTGATCAAAGTGGACAACCCCTCAGTCACGGCACCCGAGGCAGAAGCACCTGTTGTCCCCCCTCTATATGACAAGGCGTCCTCTGCGTTCAGAATGAAAGAAGTTTAACCATAACAACTTGAAAAACCAATGTACACAATTACTGCTCCAAGAGCACACCACGGGATTCCTTCCCAGGAATCCCGGGAAAAGTACACTTTAGGCAATAGCTCATTCCTGAAAGATTCATTTACCAACAAACTTCCAAAATAGCAAAATCCTTCTTCTTTTCCTATCTGATTTCTGCCATACAACGTCAAATTACCGACTATGTCTGAATAATCTGTGAGAAAGGGGTGGGCTGTTAATGTAAAAAGGGGTGTGGTGATTGGCCTATTTATTTTAGGAAATCTTCAAACGATAAACCAGACAGATTTAATAACGGTCTTTACACACTCTGGGGCCTTTGGGCTTCTCTGAAATGTCAAGAGTTGACTAAAATGCATATTGTTTGTCTACTCACCTAAACTTAAAAAAAACTTTTTTTGCATGCTGGTTAATGGTCTGGGTAGCACAGGTACTGATCTCCGATTTTCTGCCTTCAGCCGGGAGTGTAATGCGTGGTTGGGGGCAAATCATATGACGCTTTCCGTGTTTTCCTCAGATTTTTCCAGGTACCCATTCTGAGCTGGGCCGACTTTGTCCTAGCCAGTCACACCACTGACTCCCGTTCCAAAGCAAATAGCCAGCGACACCAGGACTCGAGCCCCTATCCTCGCAGACACGCCAAGCACTAGGCTAGGATGGTTTGTCAACTCAAAAAGAGAAAAATCTAGATGGGGGGCTGTGTTGCGTCAAGTAACCCAAACTTAAGGTTACTTATACGACAGAAGCCAGACGGAAAAAAATATGTACAAAAAGATTCTCCGTTCAGTTTCCTTTCCAAACACTATAAGTGCTGCAGTTACAATTGCATCCCAGCCCCTCTAAGTATAGGGTTGGATATAGCCATAGGGTACATACAAAACTTTTGTTGATTCTGTGGATTTACCATCATTGTTTGTGCTTATTCCTCAGCAATAATTGCTTCATAATGCTAAAATCAAGAACAAAAAAAAAAAAACAAATCAAAATTGTGTATATAAGTTGGCTGAGAGGCAATAGATACGGCAATGCTGTATGTTTGGTACATGCACTTAATTATATACCACATAATATATTTTTTTCTATCTGATTTCTGTCCTACAAATAACCTTAATGGAAACTTTCAAGAACGAATCCAACACCTAAACTATGCTGAATCTGCCTTATTCTCCTAACTTTATGGCCTCCCATAGCACCTTTTCGCCAAACATCCTCTCATAGCACACTTCAACGTTTTTTTTTTCAAATTTATGCCTATGTTCTACCATATGTACTTACCTAGTCCCACCTATTCAATAATGGTAAAAAACTTAAAAAAAATCTACTTCAGGGAAACTACCTAAAGAATTTTAAGGAAGTTTCTGAAGAAATTTGAGAAACTTTCGTGGCTGACCCAATAAGGTTTTGACCTTTTCATGAAATGCACATTTTATTCAGTAAAAATTAAGCTTATTTTGTATTGTACCATTTTAAGTGACACTGCACAGTCAGTGGTACTTATTAAACCCAAGTTAAAGTACCCATAGCACCCAAATTTGAAAAAGAATTAGTGTCAAACCGAAATTACAAGAATAAAAACCTTTATGACTCTAAAGCTAACTTCAAATTCGATCATGTTTTTTCATCAATAAATCCTTAGCTTCATGAAATGCATAGTGTTTTCGAAAAACTTGCAAAATCATTAATAGGATTCAATGGCTGATGCCAGGTTATTAAGATAAGTGGATTAAAACAATGGGAGCATCCTTCCATTGTCCCATATCTCCTTCCATTTTTGGTTACACATCAATTGATATATTCATTTTTTCACAAAAAATGACATCAATTTATCTTAATATTAACCCTAAAGTTTCCTCTTTGAATAGAATAAGCCCCTTCCTGCTGAAGCAACTAGCTCTCAAATTTAAAATTGTGGCCTAAAATCGAATTTTTCTATAACTTTAACCCACTGTCATAAAACAATTCTTAAATCCATCCATACAGTCGGACCAGTCTACACTTATAGATTTCCAACTCTTCTATAGATACCAACTAAACTTAAGTAAATAAAAGAACTTACAGCACTCCCTCCCACTATTACCTAAAAATATAACTTTTAAACCAGTCACCAAGGCCGCATTCAATAAAGGGGCTAGGGAGTTTGACCCCCCCCCCCCCTCCCGAAATGTTTGTCCGACTAGCAAAAACACATTTTTGATGCGTTTTCTAAAGTGTCTTTTTATATCCCCCCGCTCCAAACAAGAATCAGAATTTTCGGACAAAACTCCAAAAATCAACACCAAAACAACTCCAAAACACCATCAGAGTCTTGGACAAAAACTCCAGGACTCACACCCAGGAAGCGGGCTCCACAGCATTGGCTTCACGCCAGGAAGTGTTCTAAGAGCAATGAAGGGCACGAAAGCGTCAAAAGCACTCAATCCTGATGGCATCCCGTCCTTTATCCTGAAAGAACTGAGAGACGAGCTATGTGAACCTCTGGCAATACTTTTCCAAATCTCATTCGAGCAATGCAAGTTTCCTACTTCCTGGAAGCTATCCCATGTAACACCTATTTTCAAAGGAAAAGAGAAACGGATTGACCCGGAGAATTATCGACCCATCAGCCTTACTTCAGCATTCCTAAAAATCATGGAGGGTCATAGTGGAAAAGTTAAACTCGCACCTCGAATTAAACAACCTCATCTCAGATCATCAGCATGGCTTCCGTAAAAATCGTTCTACTGTTTCCCAACTAGTAGTGATACACGACTACATCCAATCTGCCCTGGACTATGGGATTCCAATAGATATTATCCTAATCAATCTACTTAAGGCCTTCGACCGAATATCCTTGCGAAAACTCACCCACTGCCTAGAAGTCTATGGAACCAAGGAGCAGCTAAAAAATTGGCTCTCAGCATACTTGAATGATAGAAAAATAGCAGTCAAGGTTGCATACACACTATCCACATGGATAGATGCAACCAGTGGCGTCCAAAAAGGTAGTGTTCTCGGCCCAGTCTTGTTCGTCATGTACATAGACATTTGCATAAATGCCATTTACCAAAACGGCTTCGGCCTGTTTGAAGACGATAGGAAGCTCCTGGGAGAAGCTAGTGCATCATCACAAATCCAAAGCGACTTGGACGCCCTGACGGAGAAGCTCGAAGAATGGCAACTTTCACCAAATGTAGCAAAATGCTCTGTCGTCCATCTTGGCCGCCAAAATCTGAAGTACTGATACAAAATGAAAGGTATCGACCTGACAAAATCTACCTTCTAAAAGGACCTAGGTTGTAATTCTGAGCTTGGACCTCAAACCATAAAAGCATATCGGCCTGGTTGTTCGTAAGCATCAAAGATTCTCTGGCTCCTCACTCACTCCCTACGATACCTCGACATTCACTCAAAGATCTCAGCATACACAAGCTACGTCAGACCACAGCTTGAATACGCCACTGTCATCTGGTCGCCATATCTCAAAAAGAATATTCACAGAATATAACGAGTCCGGAAACGCTTTGTAAAAAGGACTTCAAGGATTCAGAAACCTTCCATATGACGAAGCTCTAAGAAGGCTCACTCTCCATAAACTTGAGACAAGAAGAACGATCTTAGACATAAAAACCCTCTTTAAGATAGTTCACAAGAATTTTGGAAACGTAAAAGACAAGCTTGTTCAAATAACTACCCAAAGCAGCACAAGATCGCACAGTCTGCAATTGGAACCTGTGAAGACGAAGATTGCAAGATCTAATTCTTACCATCATTCGTTCATACCCCGGGTCATCAGAATCTGGAATAAAAACTGCCATTCCCAGTCGAAAAGATGAAATCACTGGAAGCCGTCTCCAATAGCCTAAACATAAACATACCATATCTCGAGACTTTCAACGTAGGACGACTTTAGGTGGCAATCGTGCTGCAGTCGATCCACTCTTCGCCCTTCCATAACATTTTTCTTTTAATAAGATGTCAGTTATGTGGAAATATTGTAGTGAGAGGCGTGAGGAATAAATTACTATTATTATAGCCCGACCAGTCACCAAGAGAAAAATTCACTGATTTGCTAGAATGTTGGACCTGTCTCTAGCTATATGCTATATTCCCAGTCTTTAAAATAACAGCTGGACTTAAGTAAGTAAAAGGAACTTACAGCACTCCTACTACTATAGATAGAACTACCAAACTTTCAACTATAACCTAAAAATATAACTTTTAAACCAGCCACCATAAGAAAAATTCTCTGATTCGCCCAAAGAGCAGTGCCTATCGCCAGCTATATGCTATATTTCCAGCTTAAAAAATAAAAAGAACTTAACGCACTCCTTCTACTGTAACCTAAAACTATAACTTTTAAGCCAGCCACCATAAGATAAATTCTCTGGTTCGCCCGAAGAATTGGGCCTATCGCCACTATATCCTATATTTCCAACTTTAAAAATAGAAGGAACTTAAAGCACCCCTTCTACTATAACCTAAAACTATAACGTTTAAGCCAGCCACCATAAGAAAAATTCTCTGGTTCGCCCGAAGAATTGGGCCTATCGCCACTATATCCTATATTTCCAACTTTAAAAATAAAAGGAACTTAAAGCATCCCTTCTACTATAACCTAAAACTATAACTTTTAAGCCAGCCACCATAAGAAAAATTCTCTGGTTCGCCCCGAAGAATTGGGCCTTTCGCCAACTATATTCTATATTTCCAGCTTTAAAAATAAAAGGAACTTAAAGCACCCCTTTAACTATAACCTAAAACTATAACTTTTAAGCCAGCCACCATAAGAAAAATTCTCTGGTTCGCCCGAAGAATTGGGCCTATCGCCAGCTATATGCTATATTTCCAGCTTTATAAATAAAAGGAACTTAAAGCACCCCTTCTACTATAACCTAAAACTATAACTTTTAAGCCAGCCACCATAAGAAAAATTCTCTGGTTCGCCCGAAGAATTGGGCCTATCGCCACTATATCCTATATTTCCAACTTTAAAAATGAAAGGAACTTAAAGCATCCCTTCTACTATAACCTGAAACTATAACTTTTAAGCCAGCCACCATAAGAAAAATTCTCTGGTTCGCCCCGAAGCATTGGGCCTATCGCCAACTATATTCTATATTTCCAGCTTTAAAAATAAAAGGAACTTAAAGCACCCCTTTAACTATAACCTAAAACTATAACTTTTAAGCAAGCCACCATAAGAAAAATTCTCTGGTTCGCCCCGAAGAATTGGGCCTATCGCCAGCTATATGCTATGTTTCCAGCTTGATAAATAAAAGGAACTTAAAGCACCCCTTCTACTATATCCTAAAACTATAGCTTTTAAGCCAGCCACGATAAGAACAATTCTCTGGTTTGCCCGAAGATTTGGGCCTATCGCCAGCTATATGCTATGTTTCCAACTTTAAAAATAAAAGGAACTTAAAGCACCCCTTCTACAATAAACCTAAAACTATAACTTTTAAGCCAGCCACCATAAGAAATATTATCTGGTTCGCCCAAAGAATTGGGCGTATCGCCACAATATGCTATACTTCCAGGTTTAAAAATAAAAAGAACTTAAAGCACCCCTTCTACTATAACCTAAAACTATAACTTCTAACCCAGCCACCATAAGAAAAATTTTCTGGTTCGCCCAAAGAATTGGGCCTATCGCCACAATAAGCTATATTTCCAGGTTTAAAAATAAAAAGAACTTAAAGCACCTCTTCTACTATAGCCTAAAACTATGACTTCTAAGCCAGCCACCATAAGAAAAATTCTCTGGTTCGCCCGAAGAATTGGGCCTATCGCCAGCAATATGCTATATTTCCAACTTTAAAAATAAAAGGAACTTAAAGCACCCCTTCTACTATAACCTAAAACTATAACTTTTAAGCCAGCCACCATAAGAAATATTCTCTGGTTCGCCCAAAGAATTGGACCTATCGCCACAATATGCTATATTTCCAGGTTTAAAAATAAAAAGAACTTAAAGCACCCCTTCTACAATAACCTAAAACTATAACTTCTAAGCCAGCCACCATAAGAAAAATTCTGTGGTTCGCCCCGAAGAATTGGGCCTTTCGCTAACTATATGCTATATTTCCAACTTTAAAAATAAAAGGAACTTAAAGCACTCCTTCTACTATAACCTAAAACTATAACTTCTAAGCCAGCCACCATAAGAAAAATTCTCTGGTTCGCCCAAAGAATTGCGCCTATCGCCACAATATGCTATATTTCCAGGTTTAAAAATAAAAAGAACTTAAAGCACCCCTTCTAATATAACCTAAAACTATAACTTCTAAGCCAGCCACTTCTACAATAGCCTAAAACTATGACTTCTAAGCCAGCCACCATAAGAAAAATTCTGTGGTTCGCCCCGAAGAATTGGGCCTATCGCCAGCTATATGCTAAAAGCTTTAAAAATAAAAGGAACTTAAACACTCCTTCTACTAAAACTTTAACTTTTAAGCCAGCCACCATAAGAAAAATTCTCTGGTTCGCCCGAAGAATTGGACCTATCGCCAGCTATATGCTATATTTCCAACTTTAAAAATAAAAGGAACTTAAAGCACCCCTTCTACTATAATCTAAAACTACAACTTTTAAGCCAGCCACCATAAGAAAAATTCTCTGGTTCGCCCGAAGAATTGGGCCTATCGCCAGCTATATGCTATATTTCCAACTTTAAAAATAAAAGGAACTTAAAGCACCCCTTCTACTATAACCTAAAACTATAACTTTTAAGCCAGCCACCATAAGAAAAATTCTCTGGTTCGCCCGAAGAATTGGACCTATCGCCAGCTATATGCTATATTTCCAGCTTTAAAAATAAAAGGAACTTAAAGCACCCCTTCTACTATAACCTAAAACTATAACTTTTAAGCCAGCCACCATAAGAAAAATTATCTGGTTCGCCCGAAGAATTGGGCCTTTCGCCAACTATATGCTATATTTCCAACTTTAAAAATAAAAGGAACTTAAAGCACCCCTTCTACTATAACCTAAAACTATGACTTTTAAGCCAGCCACCATAAGATAAATTTTTGGGCTTGCCCAAAGAGTTAGGCCTATTGCCCCCTACATGCTATATTTCCAACTTCAAAACAACAATTGGGCTTAGTAAGTAAAGTGAACTTACAGCACCCCCTTCCAATAATCTCCTCTTCCAGTCGCCACTTGGTTTCTCAAAAACAAGCGTCTGTGGTTTGAGATGGCCATAGTCACAATTAGCTTTCAGCACCAAGTCATAGTCAAATTTGTCCTTTTTTCTGTCTGGATTTTTATAATGGATTTCAATTGGAAATTGAAAACAACCATATCCAGCCTCTTTAATGGTAAACGGAGGCTTACGCACGGCTAAAATAACAAAAGCAGTTAAGTAGAATACACCCTTGAAAGGACAATAATCAAAGAAAAAAAATATAGGAACTATTGTGAAAATCATAAGAAATGAAACACAATTTAATTTTGATAGCAAAACCAAACTGAAGCCTGAATAGCTTAGGGGTATTCTACAATATTTTTAACATGAAAGCCCACCAACTTAAGGATAAACAGAAATACCCAGCAGCGTCAATTCATAAAATTTTTTGGGGAAATATTATCCCCCCAATCCCCCCTCCCATATATCTAAATATTATCCCCATATATCTGGAAATATTAAATCTGAATGTATTTTTTGTTCCAGATATATTAGAATATATGTGGAGTCAACAAATAGTTCTACAAACAGGTAAGACCTTACCTCTCGAATACAAAAAAAAGGTATGATCCTTTAGAGTTTAAGCCATACATACATAAAAGAAAAAAACACTTTTCACAACGAAATAATTCACATGTAAAAAGTGTTCTTTCATGTTAGAATAACACTGCGTTTTCAAATCAAAACAAACAAACACTGTTTTGAACCAAACAAAAGCATATTTGAGGGAAGAGATATTCTGATTTGGTATACAACCCTTAAGCTGGAATGAACAAAAATGTTTGGTCAAAATCATAAGTAAGGTAGAAACACATAGAGTTAATACAAAAAATAACTGAAAATGAAATTAACCAATAGATGGTGCCAAAAACAGTTAAAACGTCAGTCCCCCTCCCCCTCTCACAACAAATTGTCCAACATCGTTTTGATTATGTGTATTAACAATAGAGAAAAGCATAAAAAATTTCAAACAAATGACAAGAGCCAGAAAAAAAATTAAAGGAAGTACTAATACTGAATAGGTTCAATATTAATATAAAAGGGGAACATACTCCTTATTGGATTCGGAAAATCCTTATGAAGGTTAAACACAACCTTTTCAATGAACTTTTCAATTTGCGCATCATCTTTTCCACGAACATAGACTTCCCAATCATGGGTCATTCCATTTGAACTAACTTCACTTTTCAGGGTAGATCTATGACCAAGTTCAATTACCACAGCCAAACTCTATTGAGAAAAACAAATGTTTAGCAAAACAAGACCATAAATAAAAACATACATAGCTATCTATATATATATATATATATATATATATATATATATATATATATATATATATATATATATATATATATATATATATATATATATATATATATATATATATATATATATATATATATATATATATTTATATATATATATATATATATATATATATATATACATATATATATATATATATATATATATATATATATATATATATATATATATATATATATATATATATATATATATATGTGTGTATGCATAAATATCAAACAAAATAAGGGTTATATATATATATATATATATATATATATATATATATATATATATATATATATATATATATATATATATGTGTGTGTGTGTGTGTGTATGCATAAATATCAAACAAAATAAGGGTTCAGATAGGGATATATGTTTTTATTAGACAGTGAAAAACATACAATAGTTCTGGATCTTTGTGCCACTTTCATTAAAAATGCAATGTCATTTAGGCAACGTTAAAGAACTCAACACTTTTTGAATAAATTATTAATACTAGCTAATATGAATATTAATTAACTTAGTTAAAGATTTCAAGAACAATGAAAAGATTCTTAAAAAGGAACAACAAGAACAAGGAACTATCTGTATTATAAGCCTGAGGAATGGCCTAAACAAGATGTCTGTGTGTTCACACTGTTGACAATTTCAAAGCCAGTATCTCTGTGCATTTTGTCAATTATCTCTATATATTATATATATTATATCTATCTATATATTATATATATTATATCTATCTATATATTATATATATTATATCTATCTATATATTATATCTAAATATATATATATATCTATTATATATTATATAATATCTATTATATTATATATTATTATATTATATTAATAGATATTATATCTATTATATATCATATCATGAAAAGAGAAATCACCAATGCAACAGCATAAACACAAAAAAAAAAAAAAAAAAAAAAAAAAGCGACAGAAGGAGAAAAGGAAGACTGTTTTCCTAAATTAGTGATTAATATAGACCAGCACTTGAATGAGGTCTTAACCCTACTCATCCATACAATCACATAGGTCAAACAGCATAGCCATACACAATCAACCATAAAGAATAATCCATGGACAGGCAGTCATGTCGTCAATAAGTATAAGTCGTCATTTACCAAACAATAGAAAAAATAATAAAGACAAATAATTCAGAGGCAACAACCCAACACAAGGGCTCATCGGGAGAATACACTGGCCTATATAGGGTTTCGCCACTTTAAATTCTCTACCCAGCCAAGTGTTGTGGCTACCACAGAATATCCATGGCATCCCTGTGTCAGGTATCACCCCCAAAATACATGCCTATGAAAGAAAAAAAAAAACAGCAAATGTAAAACAACCAAGTAACACCAAAACAAGCTTATCCTGTTAATATATCCCTCTTTTTAGCAACAATAGGTAAACTAAATATAATAAATTTTACCAAATCACAAATATTAACACATTGCAAAAAACCTGAATGAACTAAACAATTATAGAATTCATCTTTACCATGTGGCTAATTTAAAAAAAAAATCCGCTCAATTAGAAACAAAATTCAAAATAAATGGCGCTGCAACAACATTTCTCGAACCTCCGAAATTAATTGAAAATTTCTTTAAGTATTTCTAGATAATTCTTTTGATATTTAATTAAAAGTTCGTTATAATGAAAACCAAATTTTTTAAATTGCCAAGTTAATTTATTTGCAGAAAAACCTCTTGATATCAATTTTTGGCTTAAGATTTTACATCTATTTTTAAAATCAACATAATTACTACAAATCCTTGCATAACGAAGTAACTGTGAGAAAAACGCTGAATATGTGATATTTGAGTGTATATTACTTTCAGGGAATGGGAAACTAATCACTTCAAAATCCAAATCATCCGTTTTATTATACATTTTAAAACTTAATTTATTATTATCACAAATATTAATATTTAAATCTAAGAAATGATCTTCATCTATATATTATATCTCTTTCTCTATATATATATATAGTATCTCTATATATTTTGACAAGGGATTGCAACAATTCAAACATCTTAAAAAAGAAAACCAAAAGTTTGAAGGCTAGTTGACATAGAGTGCCATGTCATACTATTTTCATTTCAATTCATTTCTATTTTCATTTCATGTTATACTATTTTCATTTCATAGTCCTTATTATGTAAACTACAAAAATATTTATGGTGCCTGAGCAATAACTTTAATGTTTTAGTTCAATCATAAAAATACCTGAAAATTTTCAAAATTAGTTTGATTTTTTGTTAGATAAAAGTGAATTGCTGCATGGAACATAACCAGTGAACACAAACAGTGGTATAATGTCAAAAGGAAGGCAAAAAAAGCAAAAATTTGCAATTATTACAAATGATGATTCTATGGAACCACTTGAACTATCAAACATGATTGGACCAAGAGAATGGCCCAAACATATTTACAATGAGTGAAAATGAACAACCTAGACATCCAGGCAGCTAAAGGAAAAGGCATTGCTAAATTGTTTGAAGTAATCAAAATCCAAAATGAAGAAGAAAGACACAAATGTGGTTACAAGATACGCAACAGCAAGTATCAAAGCATATCAAAGACATGTGCAGTTAGAAGATATGTGAAAACAAGAATTAGAGCATGTCAAAAATGAAAATGAAAAGCAAATACACAGGCAGTTAAAAGATATGCAAAAATGAGAGTCAGAGCAAGTCAAAAATGAAAACGAAGAGCAAAGACACAGATGGTTAGAAGATGAGCAAAAACAAGAATATGAGTAAGTCAAAAATGAAAATTAGTGAAAATAAAAAAAAATTAAAAATAGAGGGGTGGGTATATACTCTGTTAATATATAGGTTCTAAGAAATTCATGCGTTTTCCAAAAAACTGGAAAAACAAGGAAAGAAATGAAGATAAAGGTTATCTGCTGCAAAATATATCAACTAGAATTCCTTTGCATATTATTACCTTAAATCACAGCTTGGAGTGACATAAGGATTTTCCATCCTTGTGATGCTCCAGTGATGAAAAAAATTTGTTTGGTGTAGGTTGTGGTTGTTGATCTAGACTCAGCAGCTTCCCAATTGTAAGGGAACTCCTGACAGAGCCAATCCTTATCACAGTGGGACATATTGACATGAACATATTGGTTGAAGTTGCAAAAACTGTTTCCTCAGACAGTTGATTCCACAAATTGATGACTCTTTGGCTGAATAAATGACTTCTATATCTACTTGTGAAATGCTGCATGGGGAGCTTCATTGAATGTTCTCTAGTACCAGAATGCAAGGGCTGTGCAAAGGGACCAGGAAGGGTATTCTTAGAAAGGATTTTTTGGTCAAAATCGTATCATCCCTTTTTCGTTGGTATGTCAGTGTTGGCAGCTTGAAACGACTAAGTCTTTCTTCGTATGGAAATTTATTCATGCTGGTAACCATCTTAGTGGCATGATGCTGGACATCCTCAAGCAACTTTTTATCTTTTTTGAAAAAAGGGGCTGCCAATGACATTCTGACCTCCAGACGTGGTTGCACAAGCACCATATATAACTTCATAAAAACTCTTGGGTGTTGGCTGGAGATGTTTCTTTTTATGATAACAAGGGATTTATTTGCAGAAGGTGAAACAGACTTAGCATGGCTGCTAAACTTTAATTGGTGATCAACAATAACCCCAAGACCTCTTTCATCAGAAACAGCAGAAAGGAAGTTGTCTTGAAGGAAATACTTATGATACTTGTTGTGTTTGCCAAAATGGATGATATGGCATTTGTCAACGTTTAAAGCAAGAAGCCACATATTAACCCATCTTCCTACACTATCAAGATCTGTTTGAATTGATTGCTTGTCAGAGGGAGTAGCTGCCTTTTCAACTAGTTTTGAGCCATCAACATAAAGGGCAATAAGATTTGAAAGAAGGGTGGGTAGATTGTTGACATAGAAGTTGAAAAGTGTTGGTCCAAGAATAGTGCCCTGGGGCATGCCACTTAATACAGTTGTGGGAGAAGAGAAATGAGGAGTTCCTTCTGAATAAAAAACTCTGACAATCTGTGATCTTTCAGAGGGGAAGCCCATAATCCACTATACAACACCTTCATTGACACATGCAGCCTTCAGTTTGATTATGAGGAATTCATGACACACCTTGTCAAATGCTTTAGACAGATCAAGAAGAATCATGTCAACAGGAAGACTCTCATCAAGCAGTGTAGTCACTAATTCATATGTTTGGATGAGGCTAGTGTCCACAGATCTACCAGATCTGAACCCATGTTGTGATTTGGAGAGGATATTACTGACCTCAAGATGTTTAATTAGAGCTTTGTTAACAAACCTCTCAAGCACCTTAACAACTTCAGAAGTGATGCTTATAGGACTGTAATTTTCTATGGAGTCTTTTTGTCCCTTTTTATGGCTCAGGGTTATATAGGATGTTTTCCAATCATGCAGTAGTTCCCTATTTTGAACAGATAGCCAGAGCAACATGCACAGGGGGTAACTGAGAGCTTTTCAGTACTCCTTAAGAAGACATGGATGAACATCATCTGGTCCCTTTGGCTTATTTACATCAAAAAGTAAGAATTTTTTTTTTTAACATGTCTCCTTATATGGCAGTGATATAATTTTGTCAAAATCCTGGGGGGAGGAGGGATAAAGTTGGAGCCAATTATCCCAGGTCAAGTGAAAGTGAAAACTGAAAAACAATCCATATATTATAATAAAAGAAAAGATATATAAGACTTAAGAAAACTGGACTGTTTCTCTGGATTGTTGAATTATGCAGGCTTATCTTAGTTTTGACAAGATTTTTTGCAGAATTTCAGCTGGGGGGGGGGGATGGTGCAAACTTGGGTCTGGAGGGGGCAGTTGTCCTCCCCCTGCCCCATAGCAGATTACACCCTGTTATGTTGGAATGCTCATACATCTATACCCATTTTATCCCCCTCCTAAAGTTCAAATATATAGCACAAATTATACACACTATTTTGATAAATAAAAGTTCAAATAGGGATAAAATCTTTTGGTAAAGCTTTACTTTTGTCACAAGGTTTTGAAAATGCATATTACTGCATATAGCAAGATTCTCATAATTGCATATTGTTTCTTTGTCATTATTACTGAAATATATCTATTTTTATCTTCTAAAATCCCCCTTCATTGAAAATACAAGAGCTAAGAGCTCATATGGCACTCATGACAAAGTCAGAAGAGCCAAAAGCTCATATGGTATGAGCTATGGCAAAATTCTAAGAATCAATAGATTGCTTTAAAAGATAATCAGAGGCTTAATGCTGGTCAGGATCTAAAATAAAAGTTCTGAGTCATGAGGTCCTTCTAAATATCAAAATTCATTAAGATCCAATCTCCCACTTGTAAGTTAAAAATACCTCAATTTTTCCTCTCCCTTCAGCCCCCCAGATGGTTGAGTTGGGGAAAACAACTTTATCAAGTCAATTTGTGCAGCTCCCTGACACGCCTAATAATTTTCATCATCCTAGCACGTCCAGAAGCACCAAACTTGCCAAAGCACTGAACCCCATCCCCTAACTCCCCCAAAGAGAGTGGATCCAGCCTGGTTATGTCAATTACATATCTACAACATTTATAAGCATTTTTCAAGATTTCCAGTTTCCCCCTCCAACTCCCTCCAATGTCAACAGATCTGGTTGGGATTTGAAATAAGAGCTGTGAGAGATGAGTTCCTTCTAAATATCAAATTTCATTAAGACCCAGTCACCTGTTCTTAAGTTAAAATACCTCCATTTTTCAAAATTAGCAACCCCAAGCCAAATTAGCAACACCTAAAGAGAACAGATCCATTCCAATTATGTCAATCAAGTACCTATAACTGTGCTTATTCTTCCCATCAACTTTCATCCTGATCTCTCCACTCTAAGCATTTTCCAAGATTTCCAGTTTCTCCCTCCAGCTCCCCCTAATGTCACCCAATCTGGACTGGATTAAAATGAGAGTTCTAAAGCACAAGATCCTTCTAAAGATTCAATTTCATTAAGATCTGATCACCTGTTTGTAAGTTACAAATGCTTCATTTTTTCAAATTTTTCTGAATTTCATTAGGATCAAATCACTCCTTTGTAAGTTAAAAATACCTCATTTTTTTCTAATTTTCAGAATTACCCCCCCCCCCCAACTCCCCCAAAGAGAGTGGATCCGTTCCAGTTATGTCAATAATGTATCTAGGACTTGTGATTATTTTTCCCACTAAGTTTCATCCCAATCCCTCTACTCTAAGCATTTTCCAAGATTTTAGGTTCCTCTCCCCCCCCCAACTCCCTGCAATGTCACCAGACCCAGTTAGAATTTAAAATAAGAGATCTGAGACACAATATCCTTTGAAACATCAAATTTCATTAAGATTTGATCACTCCTTCACAAGTTAAAAATAGATAGTTGAATTGGGGAAACCACAACTTCTAATTTAATCTGGTCTGATTCCTGATACATCTAGCAAATTTCATCATCCTAGCTTAACTGGAAGTGCCTAAAGTAGCAAAACCAGGACAGACAGACCAACCAACATAATTTGTGATTGCTATATGTCACTTGGTAGATACCAATTGCCATAAAAAAATGCATAAAATGGCAAGATTTTGAAGCCAAGAGAAATGTTGGGGTTGAGCAATATGAATGAATAATGATGGAAAAACAATATGTAATCATCAGAATCTAGCTATATACAGTAATTCAAAAAAAAAAAAAAAAATCACAAACAACTAAAATATCTTCCCTTCAAACTTTTAACACCATAGAAGCTTACCCTTGACTAGGCTAACTGCAATTTCTGTGGAAAATAGGGTTGCAATGATGAAATATCATGACCATAACAAACAAGGCTTAACCAATCAGACCTTGCCCCACTGCCCACAGGGCTCATGGACTATTATAATTTGCTCTATAGGTAATGTTACCTTGCACATTGGACATTGCACTCCCTACCTTTTGAAATATTTAACTAATTAATCTGATTTGCCAGTTCAAATTCAGTCACAGGTCAATGTCACAACAGCTATTATTGTAATTATTTAGAGACAGCTGGTTGATTTAAACTCAAAAGTCATCTTGGATATTAGCATTAATGGAAGCATGAGTTTTTCAATTATCTTTTGACTTCCAACTATACAGAAATTACCAGTGATGACTGGAATTAGTATTTAAAATATAATTTTATTAATATTGTACAACAATATGATGCTTTGTGGCAGTTTCCAGTTTAGATAGCTTGTGACAAAACTAAACAATTACCAATCCTTTCAATAGACAGTGATAAATCTCACAAAAATACTAGATATTTTGGTCCCATGTGTGGTGACCATCATCAGTACTAATACCAAACAAAAACAATTAAAAACAAAAATTTATATACAAAATAAAATAAACTATATATTGTTTAATAATCTTATCAAAGCAAAAATGGAAGCAAAGAATGCATAGGATATATATGATTTGTACTATTTAGCTCAAAATTTAGAAAATGTATTTGCATATCTTTAAAACCTTATAAAATGGAATTGAGCAAAGTTATGAAGCTGAAAACAATTTTGTTGTACTTTAATTAAGCAGAAGATCTATTTTACAAGGTTTCACTTTTATAACATACATATTTTTAAAGGTCATCAAAGGTCAGGGCCATCTAGAGAGAGAAGGAGTGGAGGTAATTGCTTCAAAATACCTTCCCAGGTCATACTTTAGTCTG
Organism: Artemia franciscana; assembly: GCF_032884065.1. Lineage (NCBI taxonomy): Eukaryota > Metazoa > Arthropoda > Branchiopoda > Anostraca > Artemiidae > Artemia > Artemia franciscana. The sequence goes on from NW_027062651.1 coordinate 60,140, forward strand.
TAGATTCATCCCTGAAAGTTTCATTTTCCTAACCTAAACCCTTTCTGAGATAGCAAGAAGTCAATTATCTAGAATTTTACCCTATATATTTCTACACCATGGGTTTTCTGGGTAAAGTATAATGAAGCTGCAGTAAAAATGAGTTGGCTACAATTATTCTGCATATTATGAGTAGAATTGTTTTCTTAACACGTTTCCTTCACAATAGCCCCAAATCAAGACCTTTACCAATAAAAATTCTAATGCTACTACTTTTATCTTACTAAGATGTTTCTTTCAGAAGCACCCTACCTCAGCAGTGTTATCCATAGGCCTAATGTCCAACTAGGTTATAACAAAACAAGACTAGGATACCCATTACTCCTGCTTACCATATCTTTAGGTTAATGCAGGCTAGCGTCTAACCCTAATGGCACAATATATTCATTAGATTTTGCTCTGCACGCATTTTGTTTCAAATTACAATGGGTCATTTATCCAGCAGCAGAAAAAACTATCTACATTTAATCGACATCTTCTTTAAAAGTATCTTTTAGAATTTTTAGGCAATTATCTGCGTGTTCTTTTACTTGTCCGAGTTAGTCTCGTGAGTTAACTCCGATTTAAGAGCTGAAAGAGAAGCTTTGACCTTCATGAGACTTGAAGAGTGAGAGATATGATCAAGTGAAGCTCGTCCATCCATTACTTTCTCATATAGGTATTTGATTTCACTAAGCCCAACCGTATTCAATGCAAGTTCTGTACTCAACTCAAGTTCTGCATCTGAATCCTTGTCTAGAATTTCCTTTATCAGAATTGAGTGAAGTGCTGCGTCTAAAATGGTATGGGCTTGCAGTGCTCATGACTAGCCTTACCTCTTAGAAGATGTGGAACTGTATCGGAAGCGTACATCAATTCAAATATTTCTTTTCGTCCGGATCCATCCATCAAAGATCCAATGGCAGCGACAAAACACATGAGGGTGTGGAATCCTCCTAGTCTAACCACTACTTTTGCAACGCTGCTTCCAGGTCAAGGTTACGACCGGAGTCAATCCGTACCGATCGGCCTGATGGGCAAGGAATGTCAGTATAGAAAGGATACAATTCTCGTCTCTTGAAGGAAGATCGATCATAGGAAAAAAGAAAATATTGGCCTTACCCGGATGGTCTCCGACCATGAATGAATGTATGGTTCCACGCCAACCTAGCCTAGGTTGCTTGAGATGCCACAACGTAAGCCAAAGAAAATCTAAGTTTGAAACCTTATCTTCTTCGAGTCTTGAACGAAGAAGATTATAATACATTGTCGAAAGGACAGAATCGTTTGACTTTCTATGGATGATTAGGATTCTTCCAGCTGCGTTTATCTCCTCAGCGGTAGCCTCCCGCCTAGGGATACTTTTTAATGTGACTTCTAGCCCTGGGGCTACAGCAGCAATGGTACCCATGCCACGAAAAATGTTTCCACCATCGAGAGTACATATACTAGGATCGACGTTGTCCACCGCGTATTGGACCAGACAGTCAGAAGTAATTCCTTACAATTCGATTCCATAGTAAACGGTAGAATTTTTCTCAAACCTCAAAATTTCAGAATATGAGGAGCAAAACCCCAGAAAATTCAAGGTATCAAATCAAGAATTCGGAGGAATAGTAATGATGCATTTGAAGAGCCACTCCTAGTAGCAAGGGGGAAATGACTACGTGCGGGCGGAGAGCTTGTACAATTGCATTTCCACTTGCAATAATTTTTATGGCAGTGTCTTTAACGATAAATATTTCAAGCATAATATAATTCAAGCCTAGCAAACATAGGCTAGAGGGTAGAAACGATAGCAAGTTCTCGTGTGAGGTCAGGGAATTTAGCTGTTCGTAATTATCCTTGTTGGTTTCTATATTTTTTATGTCATTTTTTATGAGCTTTGAAGCAGCTTTTATAGGCTCTTTCTTCTCGTCTTCTTCGTTTCCGGTTTTGTTAACCTTATAGAAGTCGTAAAGGATTCTTGATGCAGTCGATTTCCGAGTAACAACGTCAGCTGTGCCATCAACAGTAGCAATTATAATTTGATCATCATAATGTTCAAGAAGCTCAAGGTTGTCCAATATCACTTGCTCCTCGTTATTTTCTTCGAAATGCATTGCTGCCTTTTATTGAATAATTTATTGAGTAATCAACACTTCTATTGAATAATTTCTCATCAAGAGCGTAACAAACAATAGACACACAACAAAAACGTATTAAATTAGATACTGGTGCTCGACTCGGCTGTTACTAAAATTGTCAGCAGTGAGTTGCTGCAGATGACAGTGGTATGGTGTAAACAAGCTTTAGGGTGGTTGATGGTGAATTTTGTTAAAGCTTGATTGTTTTTGCCAGCTTAACCACTAATATTAAAGTGCACATCCCACTTCCCTCAACTCCCATACCCAGAACAGGAGACTAAATCACGCAGTTGAACTACTTGCTGTTCAAACAGCTCCATGCATCGCGTCATTCAGTTACATGTGATCTGAAAATGGTGTGGTACCAAACCAAAAAGTACACCTTTTCAGTGGTACTTATTGGCTATATAATAGACACTTGGGAAATGAAGTATGACAAATGCTACAAAATATGATGAATACATAATAGTTAAAACTTTATAGCTCAAACTTTGGATAAAGTGAATGAAAACCACTGCATTGACACGCAAATTGACAATTTTCAAACATGGCCTATTGTTACACTTTCAATAATGTAGCTTCTCATAGGGGGACATAGTCATGGTGTGTCCATTGCCGCATTTTTTTTTGTTTTGGGCAACAACCCCTTATCATGTTCTTTGATCCCTGGCAAATCCCAAATATATTTGAACATTAGGGGGGAGGGGTGTAGAGCATAGCATATATTAAATATGTAAACTAACCTCTGCTGTGTTTAATATATGCTATACTTTACTCCCCCCCCTAATGAGCAAATATATAGCTCAAACTTTTGATAAAGTGAATGAAAACCACTGCATTGACACGCAAATTGACAATTTTCAAACATGGCCTATTGTTACACTTCCAATAATGTAGCTTCTCATAGGGGGACATAGTCATGGTGTGTCCATTGCCGCATTTTTTTTTGTTTTGGGCAACAACCCCTTATCATGTTCTTTGATCCCTGGCAAATCCCAAATATTAACTTGAACATCCATGGTGAGACACTATTATATATCACTATTCAAAGTAAACTAACCGATTATTATCCCATTTGATGTTTGCCATCCAAATGATCAACAGTATAAAGAAGTTACTTGACCAGTTTCTTGTGTCGAAATTTTATAGTGTCTATTACATAACCGATAAGTACCCTTTGAATCACCATTGTCGAAACATCATACAGGAGAATTACAGCCCCCCCCCTCCTTGATGAAAAACGAAAATCACTTTTTGGTATGGGCAGCACTGCCGTGTCCTATTTTTTTCTCTTGTGTTTTTTTTTCTTCGTCACTATCGGGGCACTAGAGCAGCAAAGAGAGCTGTTTAAGGGCGCACTCAAAAGTTAATTCTTACACTATCGTACTGTTTATTATTTACTATTTACTATTACTATTACTAAGGATAAACATTAAAACTTAAAACGAACCGAAAATTTTACGTATATGAGTGGGGTTTACCCCTCCGCAACACCTTCAACACCTCCTCTTCCCGGTAAAGTGAAAGTCACTTTAAAATAAAAGTTACTTGTTATTCTAATTAAACAATCCTTGTGTTTCAGGAGTCGTTTTTAAAGAATTTGGAGGAAACTTAAACTTTAGTGTAAAGAGCAAGGTGTTGAGGAGGGGGCAACCCCCTCATATACGTAATAATTTCTCTTCGTTTTAAGTGTTAATGTTGCTCCTTACTTTCAGTTGAAAAAATTCGTTTTTTATATTTAATTTCTGATCCTTTTTTAAATAATGCCAGGATGTCTGAGAAAAATCCACTTCCCACGGAAATGTCCTCTGAACAAGTCAATCCTGGCGAAAATTTACACCGGACAATTACCCTTAACATCCCCATACATAAAGTTGAATCAATAAATAAAAAGCAAATAAAGAAATTTCGTATAGGAATCCTGGCAAATTTCCCCCGTGTAAAACTTACCCTGAAAACTTCCCTCTTTATGAAAAATTCTCCCCGTGTAAAATATGTCTGACAGAAAATTCGTCTTCCCCTTTCCCCTCTAAATATGTATGCATACTTTGCAATAACAAATATTACACATAAACAACGGGCAAATTTTGTTAGTTAAAGACCTTGTCCCTGGGGCTCTCGGGGGCCATGTTATCACCAAAGAAACAGTTATTGAGTGTTTCAACTATGCTGAACAAAATATCTATCCCAAAATTTTAATCGGACGATTTTGGGAAAGAAATGGCACGGTAGGGGGCCAAGTCACCCTCACTTTTTTTTCGTTCACTTAAAAAGGGCACTAGAACGTTACATTTCCGTTAAAACGAGCCGTATTCTGACGTTCTAGGCCAACTGGTTCGATACGGTCGCCCCTGTGGAAAATAAAAAACAAACAAAAAAGCAAATAAACACACATCCGTGATCTCTCTTCTGGCAAAAATTACAGAATTCCACATTTTTGCAGATAGGAGCTTGAAACCTCTACAGAAAGGTTCTGTGATGCGCTGAATCTGACAGTATGATTTTCATTAAAATTCTATGAATTATAGGGGGTCTTTCCCCCTTTTTTTGAAAATCAGACAAATTTTCTCAGGCTCGTAGCTTTTGATGGGTAAGACTAAACTTAATGAAACTTAAATATTTGGAATCAGAATAATAAGCCAATTCTTTTGATATGTCTAATGGTATCAAAATTCCGTTCTTATGGCACTTGGTATCTACCAAGTGACATATAGCGATAGCAAATTCTGTCGGTCTGTCTTTCTGTCGGTCTGTCTGTCCCGGTTTTGCTATTTTAGGCACTTCCAGGTAAGCTAGGATGATGAAATTTGGCAGGCGTATCAGGAACCGGATCTGATTAAATTGGAAATTGTCGTTTCTCCGATTCGACCATCTGGGGGAGAGTAGGGGGATGGTTAAATCGGAAAAAATTAGGAAAAATGAGGTATTTTTAACTTACGAACGAGTAATCAGATCTTAATGAAATTTGATGTTTGGAAGGATATCGTGTCTCAGAGCTCTTATTTCAAATCCCGGATCCGGTGACATTGGGGGGAGTTGGAGGGGGACCTAAAATCTTGGAAAACGCTTAGAGTGGAGGGATCGGGATGAAACTTGGTGGGAAAAATGATCACAAGTCCTAGATACATGATTGACATAACCGGAATGGACCCACTCTCTTTGAGGGAGTTGGGGAGGGGAGGGTTAATTCTGAAAAATTAGAAAAAAATTAGATATTTTTAACTTACGAAGGAGCGATTGGATCTTCATGAAATTTGATGTTTGGAAGGATATCGTATTTCAGAGATCTTATTTTAAACCCCGACTGGATCCGGTGATATTGCGGGGAGTTGGGGGGGGGGGTTAAATATTGCAAACACTTATAGTGGAGGGATCGGGATGAAACTTGGTGGAAAAAAATAATCACAAGTATTAGATACGTAATTGAAAAAACCGGGACGGATCTGCTCTCTTTGGGGGAGTTGAGGGGAGGGTTAATTCTGAAAAATTAGAAAAAATGAGGTATTTTTCACTTACGAAGGATTGATCAGATCTTAATGAAATTTGATATTTGGAAGGATACCCTGTCTCAGAGCTCTTATTTTAAATCCCGACCGGGTCTGGTGACATTGGGGAAAGTTGGAGAATGGGCACCTAAAATCTTGGAAAACGCTTAGAGTGGAGGGATCGGGATGAAACCTGGTGGGAAAAATGATCACAAGTCCTAGATACATGAATGACATAACCGGAACGGATCCACTCTCTTTGGGGGAGTTGGGGAGGGGGAGGGTTAATTCTAAAAAATTAGAAAAAATGAGGTATTTTTAACTTACGAAGGAGTGATCGGATTTTAATGAAATTTGATATTTGGAAGGATATCGTGTCTCAGAGCTCTTATTTTAAATCCCGACCGGATCCGGTGACACTGGGGGGAGCTAGAGGGGACCTAAAATCTTGGAAAACGTTTAGAGTGGAGGGATTGGGATGAAACCTGGAGGAAAAAATATGCACAAGTCCTAGATACGTGATTGACGTAACCGGGACGGATCCGCTCTTTGGGGGAGTTGGGGGGGAAGGTTAATTCTAAAAAATAGAAAAAATGAGGCATTTTTAACTTACAAAAGGAGTGATCGGATCTTAATGAAATTTCATATTTAGAAGGACCTCGTAAGTCGGATCTCTTATTTTAAATCCCGGCCGGATCCAGTGTCAATGGGGGGGGGGGGGTGGAAATCTTTGAAAATCGTTTGAGTGGGGGGCCCGTTAATTCGGAAAAATAGAAAAATAGAAGTATTTTCAACTTACGAACGGTTGATCAGATTATAACGATATTTGACATTTGGAAGGATATCGTGTCTCAGAGCTGTTATTTTAAATCCAGACCGGATCTGATGACATTGAGAGGGGGGATTTGGGAGAAGGAAACCTAAAATCTTGGGAAACACTGAGAGTGGAGGGATCGGGATGAAACTTGGTAGGAAAAATAAGCACAAGTCCTAGATACATGATTGACATAACCGGAACGGATCCGCTCTCTTTGGGGTAGCCGAAGGGGGGGGGGGGTAGTTCTGAAAAATTAGAAAAAACGAGGTATTTTCAACTTACGAACAGGTGATCGGATCTCAATGAAATTTGATACTTAGAAGGATATCGTGTCTCAGAGTGCTAATATTAAATCCCGACCGGATCTGGTGACAACGGGGGGGGGAGTTGGGAGGTGGAAACCTAAAATCTTGGAAAACACTGGGAGTGGAGGGATCGGGATGAAACCTGGGTGGAAAAATAAGCACAAGTCCTAGATACATGATTGACATAACCGGAATGGATCTGCTCTCTTTGGGGTAGTTGGGGAGGGGTTAATTCTGAAAAAATACAAAGAATGACGTATTTTTAACTTACGAATGGGTGATCGGATCTTCATGAAACTTCGTATTTAGAAGGACCTCGTAACTCAGATCTCATATTTTAAATCTCAACCGGATCCAGTTTCATTGGGGGGGGGGGGGTAGTTGGGGGACCAGAAATCTTAGAAAATACTTAAAGCGGAGAGATCAGGATGAAACTTGGTAGGAAAAATGAGCACAAGTTCAAGATATGTGATGGAAAAAACTGGACCTGATCCGCTCTCTTTGGTGGAGTTGGGGGGGGGGAGGAATTCAGAAAAATTAGGAAAAAATGAGGTATTTTTAACTTACAGACGGGTGATCAGATCTTAATGAAATTTGATCTTTAGAAGGGTTTTGTGCTTTATAACTCTCATTTTAAATTCACACCACATCTGGTGACATTGGGGGGAACTGGAGGGGGAAACCGGATATCTTGGAAAACGCTTAGAGTGGAGATATAATAATATAATAAGCACTAGTTGTAGATATGTGATTGACGTAAATGGAACGGATCCGTTCTCTTTAGGGGAGCTGGGGGTTGTTAATTTTGAAAAATTAGAAAACTTGAGGTATTTTAAGTTTAGAACGGTTTACTGGATCTTGATGAAATTTGATATTTAGAAGGCACCCATGTTTCAGAGCTCTTATTTAAAATCCTGACCAGGTCTGTTGACAGTGGAGGGAGTTGGAGGGGGAAACCAGAAATCTTGGAAAAGGCTTAAAAATGTCGTAGATACATGATTGATGTAACCAGACTGGATCCGATCTCTTTGGGGGAGTTAGGGGGTGGAGTTCAGTGCTTTGGCAAGGTTGGTGCTTCTTGACGTGCTAGGACGATGAAAATTGGTAGGCGTGTGAGGGATCTGCACAAATTGACTTGATAAAGTCGTTTTCCCCGATTCAACCATCTGGGGGCTGAAGGGAGAGGAAAAATTAGAAAAATTGAGGTATTTTTCACTTACGATTGGGTAATCGGATCTTAATGAATTTTGATATTTAGAAGGACATCATGACTCAGAGCCCTTATTTTAAATCCTGACCGGCATTAAGCCTCTGATTTTCCCTTTAAATCAATTTATTGATTCTTAGAATTTTGTTAAAGCTCATACCATATGAGTTCTTGGCCCTTAAGACCTCGTCACAAGTGCCATATGATCTCTTAGCTCTTGTTTAGACATCCGGTTACTATTGAGCCAGGTCACTCCATACTTACAGTTATTTACCACGAACGGTTTGAAAATGAGTCATTTTTTAAAATGAAAATAGCAGAAAACAGTCTTGTTCAATAAAACACTCCGGAGACAAATTTCTCCCACCCCAGTGGAAATTCTCCTCCAGGGAATATTTCCTCCCAGGAAATTTTCCTCGATATTTAAATAACGATCGTTATTTATAATTTAAAATGTTCAAAAAGTAGAATTGTAGAGCTAGAATTCTTAAATTACCCGTTAGGCATTTTTTGATAAAGAATATCCAGAAAATATGAAAAATTGGCAGCACTGCGGCAAAATTGGCAGCACTGGCAGCACTGCGGCAAGTTGGAATTAATTCCAACTTGTAAGGGATACAAATTGGATGGGAAAAACAATCCTAGTTCTTGAAAATTACCCTTCCCTTGCTTTCTTTGTTAGAAAAAAAACTAGATAAATTACACAAAAGTTTTTCTTGTGTTATTCAGGATATGGGGGGTGTACACTTCCGGAAGGAAAGGGGTGTGAGGCATACTAATTATCGTTTTTACGCCTGAAATCCCCTTCACAGAGCGAAGCCCGGTCTTCTAGTACTGCATGTTGTACTCCTAGAGCAGACCCCCCCCCTTACTGACTTCCATGATCAAACTGCAACCGATTTGACTAATCTAGTTTTAGTATGAATATTATTATAAAAAGCACTAAGCCTTATTTTCTTGTTCAATATCTTTTTTTATTCAGAAAATTATATTCACTGTATATCTACCTTCTTATTTTTCAATGATTCCGTTTCTGTTTTAGTTCCACATGTACAGGGTGTATTCATGTCGACTTTCGAAAATTTTGAATCAAGAAAACCTAATCTTGAACTAATAAATTAAGGGATTAAAAGAATCTTCAATGTCAGGAAAAAATTTGACCTGAGTAAACGTTGCGAAACAGGAAGTATAGAACATTTTTGCGATTTCGCCATTAACTAGGTTCACCTATTTTCTTGATGATAGGGCTCTGGCCATATAGTGAGGAATTTGAAGTCTCAAAGGTGGTATTTTTGCATAAATGTCAAATTGGAACTGGAACATATTAGGAAGTGCAATGGATCCTTGTTTTTCGTGGTTTCCATATTAAAAATGAGCATTGATTAATTTAAAATAAATAATAAATTAAATAAAATTAAAACAATTTAAATTAAATAAATTAAAATTAAAAAATTGAATAAATTAAAAATCTATATATATATATAAATAAGTTGTCTGTGTGTCGAGTGACGTCACTGTCCGCATATGACGTCTGAATTATTTCATCACATACCAATTCAAAAACGAATGTATTCAAGCCGAAGTAGCTCAGTTATATAACTACCTGTGTTGGCGCAGTGGGTTTGAGCTAAGCGTGGTAATACGGGACTCAGAGATCGAACCATGCTGCAGGAATGCACTACAGGGCCGACGCAGGGACCTTAGTAGTCAAGAAGCGTCGTTAATCCGATACAAATACAGTAGCTCAGTTGGTAAAGCGTTATGTTCCAGGTTCTAGGTCCGAGAGGTTCCAGGTTCGAACCTTGGCTTTAGCATTAATACAAAAGAAAAAAAAACAAAAAAAGATAAAAACTACAAAAAAAAACTAAAAAGAAAATACTAAAAAAAACTAAAAAAGTTAAAAAACCAAAAAAACTATTAAAGGGTAAAAAACTAAAAACTAAAAAACTAAAAAAAAGGTAAAAACTACAAAAAAACTAAAAAGAAAAAAACTAAAAACTAATAAAAAAAAACTAAAAACTGGAAAAGAAAAAAAAACTAAAAAAAGGAAAAAAACTGACAAATAAAGGAGAAAAAGAAAACGAAAAAAAAAACAATAAAAAAAAAACTAAAAAAGGTAAATGTATTCAAGCCGAAGTAGCTGAGTTGGTAAAGCGTTATGTTCCAGGTTCTAGGTCCGAGAGATTCCAGGTTCGAACCTTGGCTTTAGCATTAATACAAAAGAAGAAAAAAACTAAAAAAGAAAAAAAAACTAAAAAACAGGTAAAAACTACTAAAAAAATTAAAAAGCTAAAAAACTAAAAAAAACAAAGAAAATGTAAAAAACTAAAAAAGAAAAAACTAAAAAAACTAAAAACGGGTAAAAACAGTAAAAAAACTAAAAAGAAAAAAAACTAATAAAAAAAAAACTAAAAACTAAAAAAAGGAAAAAAAACTGAAAAATAAAGGAGAAAAAGAAAACTAAAAAAAAGGAATATAAATGACGACCGGGACACTCAAAAAGAAATTACAGACTGGGACACCGGGACACAAATGACGACTGGGACGTGCGTGTCGACTGACGTCATGTTTGTCGACTATAGATGACGACAGGGACACAACTACAACGGGGACACCGGGGGGCACAGGGGGATATATAAATGACGATGGGGACACAGGGAATGTTTGATTAGCAATCACCATCAACAAAGCTCAAGGGCAATCATTAGAATATTGAGGTATAGATCTGAATACGGATTGTTTTTCCCATGGACAATTATATGTTGCATGTTCAAGAGTCGGTAAACCTGGCAATCTATTTATATGTACAGACAATGGGACAGCGAAGAATGTTGTATATTCGCAAGTTTTACGTAGTTAAAAATATATATATATATATATATATATATATATATATATATATATATATATATATATATATATATATATATATATATATATATATATATATATATATATATATATATATATATATATATATATATATATATATATATATATATATATATATTCACAGGTGGGACACAGGGACACAACTACAATGGCGTGTAACTAATATGGCGCGTAACGACTTACGCGCGCGGGGGGGCTTGGGAGGGGGCGCGAAGCACCCCCACCAACTAGGTGTTGTGGTGGCGTGAAGCGCCACCCCAACAGCTAGTTAAAAATAAACATCTGTCAAAAGTAAAGGGCAAAGCAGAAACTTAAAACGAATAACAGTAAGTTAATTAATAAATTATATATATTTTTGCAAATTTTTGTGGAGTGTGGGGCAACTGCCCTTCCCCCCTAAGCAGGGGCGGATCTAGAACAAAATCTTGAGGGGCCCAATGTGACAAAGGTGTCAATAATTGACCAAATTGACAAATGTATTCGAAAAAAGGGAAAAAAGAAAAAAAAGTAAAAGAGGGCTCCAGAAAAGTCTTGGGGAGGCCCCGGGCCTCCCTGGATCCGCCGGTGCCCCTAAGCGACGCATGTTCATATGAGTCTTTTAATTTATTCAGGTGGGAATTTCGTACCCAGAGTGTACCTTTGGGATATTCTGGCAAATAACTGGTGGGAATCATGCCTTTCTCATAGTGGGAATAATGGCTGCCTTTTCTACTATTCCCTATCTGTGAACACTGGGTAGTTTAAACAATTTAGGGTTATTGCCCCGGTACCGTCAACCCTGAAGGGATATATACTAAATCTTTTGTCGTTTTGGAACACAATTAATGCATTAAAATTTCGATACATTATTAGTAATGTTAGAGGGTATGGGGTGATGAAGAGCAGAAAAGACCACGGGAGGTAGGCTTGTCCTAAATCCTTTCCCAACCTTTATTGGACTCTATTTTGAGGAGAACCAATGCTTTGTACATTAAATGCCCCTAGGCTTACGACGGTAAGTTTCAAACTCATCAGGGACAAAAAACTCTTTGGTCTGTCTCTGTGACTCCCACCATTCTCCACGTTAAAATGTTTCATCCTCTTTACCTAGAAAAAGGCCCTTAAAGCTGCAATACAATCCCACATCCAATATCAAATGAACCTCCCTCTTTTCATTCTAAAACTTATGTGTGAAACATTTGGGATTTGCATTGTTTACACCCTTGCCTTAGGGGATTTTGGGATCATGCTAATTCAAGAAACACATTAATTGGATCTTTCATCAACTTTGAATTTCATGGCTATTTTAAATGACCACCCTTCCACAGAATCTTTTCTTGTTCTCGTTTTAGGGAGAACTAATATTTTTCTCGATTATATCTTATAATCTAAGCTCCTTTTAGTCCGAGAACTTAACGATATATAAATTCAGAGCTAAGTCAGGAAAAATCCAGTTTTTTCGCCCTTTTTTGGGTACCTTTTCTTCTGAGGAGGGGACTATTGCCCGTATATTTATGTGAATTAGACTCGTTTTGGTGGAAGGACCTGCAGCTACAAGTTACAAAGGGATCAGGGGCAAAACGCTTGTTTGCCCATTCCTGTGTCTTGTATCCAACCTTCAATAAGAAAATATTTGATCCTTTTGACCCAGACCATAGACCCTTAAAGTTTCAAGCCAGTCACAGAAACAACATCAAAGAAGCCCCCCCTTCCATTTTAAGCATATAGTTAAGCAGTCATCTATTTGGATTATTTATTGTTCTTGTCCCAGAGCCTGCGGTGGCCGTGTCATCCCCTTAGCCAAATTCTATAGGTTCTCAACTATTCTGAACAAAAATTTGATCCAATTTGTTGAAAGTATGCGAAGGTCTAAATAACAAGTATCTAAAAAAAACATGTGTCATTTTAACTCAAAGTAAGGAACAATAAACGAACCAAAATTATTCCGTATATGAGGGAGGCTGTCCCTTCCTCAATCCTTTGCTCTTTATACTAAAGGTCTCTAAATATATTTACCATTTAAATTCCCCGGCCCTTACGTTTGAGCAGCCTTTCTTAAATAATTAAATACAAAAAAAGTTTTTTTTAACTGAAAGTAATGAGCGATACTAAAACTTAAAACCAACGGAAATCACTCCGTATATGGAAGGGGCTGTTCCCTCCTCAATGCCTTGCTCTTTACGCTAAAGTTTGACTCTTTCTCTCAGCTCTACTTTTTGAAACAGAAAAAAAAATAGCGTAAAGAGCGGGGCATTGAGGAGGGAACAGCCCCTTTCATATACGGAGTAATTTCTGTTCGTTTTAAGTTTTAATATCGCTCTTTACTTTCAGTTAAAAAAACTTGTTTTTTAATTTAATTTCTAAACGTTTTTTAATTAATGCATTTTTTTGCCTCTCTGCACATGAATAATTAAAACGAAATTTGCATATTAATGTATTTTTATGGCTAAATGGCTTTCCCATAGTTTTGATCGGACGATTTTAAGAAAAAAGGAGCGGGGGAGTAGGCCTAGTTACCCTCCAATTTTTGATTATTTAAAAAGACAACTAGAACTTTTAGTTTTTTACGAATGTTTTTATTATTAAAAATATACGTAACTCATGAATTGACTTTTGTAGCGAACTTCTATATTCGTGTATTTTTATTACGTATATGAGGGAGTTCACCCCCTCGTCAATACCTCGCTCTTTACACTAAAGCTTAAATATTGTCCCAATTTCTTAAGAATGGCCCCTGAATCACAAAGCCCGCAGAATAAATAGTTGAAATTCATAAAATTACTTTAGCGTAAAGAGCGAGGTATTAGGAGGAGGTGAACCCCTCATATGCGCAATAATTTCTGTTCGTTTTAAGTTTTAATGTTGCTCCTTACTTTCAGTTGAAAAACTTTTTCATATTTGTTTTTTCGTTGTTCTTAAAAAAATGCTAAAAAATCCTGCACCCCCTTCATGGAAATTTTCTTCCCCCATGACAAATTCCTCCATAGAAAGTTCCCCCCGCATAACCCCCTCCCCTCAACACTTCCCCCAACCAAAAAAATCCCCCTGAAGGCGTCTGTACACTTCCCAATAACCATTATTATGTGTAATTACTGGTCAAAGTTTGTAAATTGCAACCCCCTCCAAGGGGACTGTGGGGAAGTAATTCGTCCCCAAAGATATATTATTAGGTTCTTCAACGATTTTGAACAAAATGGCTATCTCAAAATTTTGATCCGGTGACTTCGGGAAAAAGATAAGCGTGGGAGGGGGCCTAGGTGCCCTCAAATTTTTTGGTCACTTAAATAGGGCAGTAGAAATTTCAATTTCCGTTAGAATGAGCCCTCGCACGACATTCTAGGACCACTGGATCGATACGATCACCCCTGGAAAAAAAAATAAAGACACATCCTTGATCTGTCTTGTGGCAAAAAGTGCAAAATCCACATTTTTGTAGATAGGAGCTTGAACCTCTAAAGGTTCTTTGATACGCAGAATCTGATGGTGTGATTTTCACTAAGATTCTTTGACTTTTAAGGGGTGTTTCCCCTATTTTTTAAAATAAGGCAAATTTTTTCAGGCTCATAACTTTTGATGGATAAGTCTATGAATAGATAACTTTTATATCGATTTTTTAATAGATAGATAACTTTTGATGGGTAACTTAATGAAACTTGTATATTTAAAATCAGCTTAAATCTGTGATTCTTTTGATGTAACTATTGTTATAAAAGTTCCGTTTTTTAGAGTTTCGGTTACCATTGAGCCGTGTCGCTCCTTACAACAGTTCGTTACCACGAACTGTTTGATAAAAACCTTTAGCGTAAAGAGCGAGGCGTTGCGGAGGAGAAAACTCCTTTCATATACGGAATAATTTCTGTTCGTTTTAAGTTTTACTGTCGCTCCTTACTTGTAGTAAAAAAAAAATTGTTTTTTTTTAAATTTAATTCCTGAACGTTTTTGAATTAATGCATGTTTTAATTTTGGTTCACCGCACATGAATAATTAAAAACGAAATTTGAATATTAATTTTTTTCGGCTAAAAGACTTTTTCATAGTTTTGATCGATTTTTTTTTATACAAAAAAGGGGGTGGGGAAGGAGGCCTAGTTGCCCTCCAATTTTTGGTTACTTAAAAAGGCAACTAAAACTTTTTATTTTTTAGGAACGTTTTTATTAGTAATAAATATATGTAACTTACGTAATGAACTTCTATATTTGTATATTTTTATTACGTATATGAGGGGGGTTCACCCCCAAGTCAATACCTCGCTCTTTACACCGAAGCTTGAATTTTGTCTTAATTCTTTAAGAATGACCCCTGAATCCGAAAGGTCGTAGAATAAATAGTTGAAATTACTAAAACACTTTAGTGCAAAGAGTGAGGAGTTGTGGAGGAGATGAAACCCCTTATTTATTTAATAATTTCGGTTCTAATTAGGTCTTAATGCTGCTCCTTACTTCCAGCTGATTTTTTTATTTATTTGTTTTCTCGTTGTTTTTCTTAAATAATGCCAAAAATCCTGCAGCCCCTTCATGGAATTTCTCTTCCCTCATGATAAATTCCTCCATGGAAAGATCCTCCTACATAACCCCCTCTCCCAATCCACCTCCCTTCTCGATACGAAATAGTTCCCCTGAAAACGTCTGTACACTTCCCAATAACCATTACTATATGTAAATTACGCTAAAGCTTGACTTTTTCTCTCAACTTTACTTTTTAAAACAGTAAAAAACTTTAGCGTAAAGAGCGGTGCGTTTAGGAGGGAAAAGCTCCTTTAATATACGGAGTAATTTCTGTTCGTCTAAAGATTTTTTTAGTAAATGCTTTTTAGCATATGCGTAGTAATTTCTTTTCGTTTTAAATTTTAATGCTGCTCCTTACTTTCGGTTGAAAAAAACTTTTCCATATTTGTTTTTTCATTGTTTTTTCTGTTTTAAATAGTGCTAGAATATCCTGCGCCCCCTTCATGGACATTATCTTCTTCCATGACAAATTCCTCCGTGAAAAGATCCTCCCAATTAACCTCCTTCCCTCACCCCCCTCCCAACCAAAAAACACCCCCTGAAAACGTCTGTACACTTTTCGTCTTTGTATTTACAAATTTTGTAACTTGCAGCCCCTCCCCCTTGGACTGTGAGGGAGGAAGTAATCCCAAAGACATTGTTATTAGGTTTTTTGACTATGCTGAACAAAATGGCTTTCTCAAAACTTTGATTCGTTGACTTTGGGAAAAAATTGAGCGTGGGAGGGGGCCTAGGTGCCCTCCAATTTTTTCGGTCACTTAAAAAGGGCACTAGAACTTTTAATTTCCGTTAGAATGAGCCCTCTCGCCACATTCTAGCACAACCGGGTCGATTTGATCACCCCTGGAAAAAAACAAACAAAACAAACAAACAAATAAACACTAAATAATCAGTCTGCTGGCAAAAATACGAAATTCCATATTTTTGTAGATATGACCTTGAAACTTTTGAAGTAGGGTTCTCCGATACGCTGAATGCGATGGTATGATTTTCGTTAAGATTCTACGACTCTTTGATGGGTAACTTTTGATGGGTAAGACTAAATTTGATTAAACTTATATATTTCAAATCATCATACAAATTCAATTCTTTTGATGTATCTATTACTATCAAAATTCCGTTTTGTAGAGTTTCGTTTACTACTGAGCCGGGTCGCTCCTTACTACAGTTCGTTACCACGAAGTATTTGATTTTGACAAAAAGTCAAACTTTAGCGTAAAAGTCAAGCAAGGGACTATTGTCCCCAAAGATATATTTATTGGTTCTTTCAGGTATTCTAAATCAAACGGCTATCTCAAAAATTCGGTTAAAATGTCATCGAAAAGGGGGGGGCTAGTGGTCTTTGAATCTTTTCGGTAACTTGATAAAAGCACTAGACTTCTGTTCGAATGAGCAAAGAAAAAGCACACGGAATCCAACATTTTGTTGATAAGAACTGGAAACCCCTACAGTAGAGTTTTTTTGATATGCTGGATCTGATGGCGTGATTTACATTAGGACAGGTTGTCCCCTCCGCAACGCCTCGCTCTTTACGCTAAAGTTTGACTCTGTCACAACTCTACTTTTTAAAACAGTAAAAAAAACTTAAGCGCAAAGAGGGAGGCGTTGCGGAGGGGACAACCCCTTTCATATACGGAGTAATTTCTGTTTGTTTTAAGTTTTAATGTCGCTCCTTACTTGCAGGTAAAAAAAACTTGTTTTTGTTTATTTAATACACATAGGATGTACAATAGGATAGAATTAATGCATATTTTGATTTTGGCTCACCGCACATAAATAATTAAAACAAAATTTACATACTAATTTTTGTTTACTAAATGGCTTTCTCCTGGTTTTTGATCGGATAATTTTGAAAAAAAGGGTGGGGGAAAAGCCCAAGCTGCTCTCCAATTTTTGGCTACTTAAAAATGCAACTGGATTTTTTCATTTAATTTACGAACGTTTTTGTTAGTAATAAACATACGTACCTTACGAATTAAATTACGCAACGAACATCTATATTTGTGTATTTCTATTACGTATATGAGGGGGTTTTCCCCCTCGTCAATACCTCGCTCTTTATACTAAAGCTTGAATTCCATCCCAAATCTTTAGGAATGACCCCTAAATCACAAAGGCCGTAGAACAAATAGTTGAAATTACTAAAAATACTTTAGCGTAAAGAGCAAGGTTTTGTGGAGGAAACAAACCTCCTTATATACGTATTATCTTATGTAATTTTTAAGTTTTAATGCTACTCATTACTTCCAGGTGAAAAAAACGTTTATTTATTTTCTCATTGTTTTTTTTTAAATAATGCTGGAAAATCCTGCGCTCCCTTCATGGAAATTTTCTTCCCTCATGATAAATTTCTCCGTGGAAAGATTTTCCCACGTAACCCCCTCCCCCAACCCACTCCCACCCCAACGCAAAAAAGTCCCCCTGAAAACCTCTGTACACTTCATAATAACCATTACTATATATAAACAATGGTCAAATTTTTAACTTGCAGACCCTCCCCTGGGGACTGTGGGGGATTAGGTCCTCCCCAAAGACATCGTTATTAGGTATTTGACCAAGTTGAACAGAATGGCTATTTCAAAATTTCGATCCGGTTACTTTGGGGAAAAATGTGCTTGGGAGGGGGCCTAGGTGTCCTCCAATTTTTTTGATCACTGAAAAAGGGCACTAGAATTTTTAGTTTCCGTTAGAGTGAGGCCTCTTGCAACATTCTAGGGCCACTGCGTCGATACGATCACCCCTGAAAAAAAAGTTAAAGAAAAATTTACACACATCCGTGATGTGTCTTCTGGCAAAAACACAAAATTTCACATTTTTGGAGGTAGGAGCTTGAAACTTTTACGGTAAGGTTCTCTGATACGCTGAATCTGATGGTGTGATTTTTATTAAGATTCTATGACATTTAGGGGGTGTTTCTCCCTATTTTGTAAGATAAGGCAAATTTTCTCAGGCTCGTAGCTTTTGATGGGTAAGACTAAACTTGATGAAACTTATATATTTAAAATAAACATTAAAATTTTGTTCTTTTGATGTAACTATTGGTATCAAAATTTCGTTTTTTAGAGTTTCGGTTACTATTGAGCCGGGTCACTCCTTACTACAGTTCGTTACCACGAACTATTTGAAACCAAGCACGCACCCAGGAATTTTTGTTTTGTTTTGATGTGTGGGATGGTGGAATTGTAAAAAGTTTAGGGGGGAGAATATAAAAACATACTTTATTGAACACTTTTAACAGGAAGAGACATAAATCCAAGACAAACTAAGACTTCGGACGGAGGGGAGAGGACAAGGATCCTGTAATCCTGGGAGTGTATTTACCCTTCATCCATTTGAAAAAAAGACTTGTAAAATTTTTATCATGTATTTTGGGGTGTTTGGGGTAGGAAAAAAAGGACAAGGGAGGGGATCCGGTTGCCGTCCAATTACTGTCGACTTAAGATTGGAAATTTAACTTTCAATTTACCATCTCTGGACAATTGCAGAAAGGTATTTCGATAATGTAAATATACATGCTTTCCCTTGATTTAGCTCTACTCTTGCTTCCGAGTCATTTCCCAGCGTGCACTTCCCCCTCCCCCCATCAACCTTCTACAAAGGTTTCACCTTACCATGTCATTCTGACAACCAGTCAGCACATAGGCGTTTATCTTGCTGTTTGACTATGCATATGTCTTTTATGAGTTTATAGTGGAAATAGGTTATTTTCGTCTAGATTGGAGAAACAATTGTTTAGCCCCTATATCCTGCCTCGACACTGGTTTTGGATTTCCTTTGTCTCATCCTTAGTTCATCAGGGCATGAAAGGCTAAACTACATCCCTAGTTCACAAGATATTGCAGATGTGACATTTCAATTAAGTGGATGAACATAGTGTTTCTAGATTTACCTCCGAACCCCTCTCCAAGCTGCTACGCCCCTTTCTTAGGCAGTGTTATAAAGAGAAGCAAAAAGTACTGGCACGCAACAAAACAATATTTTTATATTTTCATCTTTGCTAATCTTACCACTAAATAATTATTTGGAGACGATGAGGGGTTTCTTTTACTGAAGATATATTTTGACTTAATTAAAAAAAAATATAAGAAAGTGTAAATTTTTTGTATTTCACAGATCTGTGAGGCAAAAGCCTCTTTTTAAAGGTCATCTATAAAACTCTTTCGCTATTACTATTACTAACATCTCATTGAAGTACCAAGCCCCTTGAGGGAAACATAGATACACACGCCCCCTTACGCCGCAATCAGTTCAAATCTTTACTTTTATAGCGAGCTTGAAATCTAAATTCCCTCAAATTCTTCCTTATTACCACAGTCCCGTGGGAGACAACCCACCAATCATTTGGCCCAGAATGGATGGCTAAAAAGTTCAATCTGAATAAAATCCGCGTTTGAGAATAATTAAAACCCAATCACGGGATTAGAGATTTTTAGCTATGCATAATAGTGTCAAATTTTATACAATTAACAATGCTATCTAGAATAAATTAAAAGGTGAGCCGGGAAAATTAAATCTGAATTCAATAATGAATTATAAGTCAGTTAACTTTTTAATTTAAATGTACATTAATTAGTGTAAACATTGTCTAGTTACGAAAGCCTCCTAACACAACGCAGTATGAAATAGTGAAATAGTATTAGTCTATTGTTGAAAAGTGGAGATATCACTTGTGATTTAAGAAATTTGGATTAATAATTTTACCATGGTTGCTATATTTTACGCTAACAGGAGAGATAAAAAAAAGGTAAGCCCCTTCTAACATTATAAAAGCTAATTAGAAATCAGCTAACCTTAGCGTGTCTTTTTATCAATGAATTAGAGTAAATGTTTCAGTTGTCTTCTGGTAATTGTAGCCTTTTCAAGGTAGTTAATGGTTTGTGGTAACTGCACGACGGGGGACAGTGGGGGGTGGAATGTCCCCCTAGAAACTTGGGACTATAAAGTAATTATAAGGAAACCGAAGGACAAAAAGGCAGAATAGGAGAAAGCCATGGGAAAATGTGTGTTGCCCCATTGTTGGGGCCTGCCAATAGAATTTGACCCTTAATAAGAAAAATTTAAGTTTTTTTGAGACTGAGTGACCCTTTTCCAGTTTCCAAAAACATATTTTCTATATGATATGGTTAGAGTAGCAGAAAAAATAAATATCTTCATAATAATGAATGGTAAGTTAATAGCGATCCTTGTCAAAGTGTAAGAGCCTGTTGATAACATTCAATCAAAGAATCAGCTTTTTATTGTAACCCTAAATATTTATGGTGAAATGAAAATTTTTATGGAATGAAAGAATTTTATGAAATGAAAATTTTTATGGTCTATTTTTTTTATTAGTAATTAGTGCAGTTACTAGTACACAAGAAAGTTCGTATAATTATAGATACTCAAGGAAAACAGCTTAAAAAGGGGCAATTTTGGCAAAATATGCCATCAATGTTTGCTTACATTGCAAGAGTACCCATGAGCTGATATATTAAGCCACTTTAATTTTTTAACTGCTAGTAAGGAGCGACATTAAAACTTAAAGCGAACAAAAATTATTCCGTATATGGAAGGGGTAGTCCCCTCAGCACCTCGATCTTCACGCTAAAGTTTGACTCTTTCTCACAACTTTACTTTTTAAAGCAAAACTAAAATGTTGCAAAGAGCGAGGTGTTGAGAAGGGGACAACCCCTTTCATACACGGAATAATTTCTGTTTGTATTAAGTTTTATTGTTGCTCCTTACTAGCAGTTAAAAGCTTGTTTTTTTAATTTAATTTCTGTACGCTTTTTAATTAATGCATGTTTTGATTTTGGCTCACCGCACACGAATAATTAACACGAAAATTGCATATTTTTGTTTTTATTTTTTGCTAAATGGCTTTCTCATTGTTTTGATCGGACGATTTTAATAAGGAAAAGGGGCGGGAGAGGAGGCCTAGTTGCACTCCAATTTTGGTTACTTAAAAAGGCAACTAGAACGGGGGTTTTCTCCCTCGTCAATACCTTACTCTTTTCACTAAAGCTTGAATTTTGTCCCAATTCCTTAAGAATGGCCCCTGAATCACAAAGGCCATAGAATAAATAGTTGAAATTACAAAAAAAAATACTTTAGCGTAAAGAGGGAGTCACTGTGAAGGAGACGAATCCCCTTATATACGTAATAATTTTTGTTTGTTCTAGATTCTAATGCTGCTTCTTACTTCCAGCTGAAAAAATTCCTCTTCTTATTTATTTTCTCATAGTTTTTTTTAATAATGCTAGAAAAATCCTGCGGTCCTATCAAGGAAATTTTCTTCCTTCCTGATAAATTCTTCCATGGAAAGATCCTCCCACGTAACCCCCTCCCCCTGCCCCCTTTAATGTGAAAATTGCCGCCTGAAAACATCTGTACATGTCCCAATGACTATTACTATATATAAACAATGGTCAAAATTTGTAACTTGCAGTCCCTCCCCTGGGGACTGTGGGGGATTAAATCGTCCTCTCATGACGTTCTAGGACCACTGGGTCGATACGATCACCCCTGGAAAAAAAACAAAAAAAAAGAAACAAATAAACACACATCTGTGATTTGTCTTCTGGAAAAATAAATACAAAATTCCACTTTTTTGTAGATGAAGCTTGAAGCTTCTAAAGTAGGTTTCTCTATTATGCTGAATATGATGGTGTAATTTTTGTTAAGATTATATGGGTTTTAGGGGGTGTTTCCCCCTATTTTCGAAAATAAGGCACATTTTCTCAGGCTCTTAACTTTTGATGGGTAAAACTAAACTTGATGAAACTTATATATTTAGAATCAGCATAAAAGTGCAATTCTTTTGATGTAACTATTGGTATCAAAATTCCATATTCTAGAGTTCCAGATACTATTGAGCCGGGTCGCTCCTTACGTTACCACGAACTGTTTGATTTACACCAAACAATAACCTTTGACATCTCGATACACAAAATTGAATCGACAAAGAGAAAGAAAGAAATTTAAAGAAGTTTCTTATAGGAATCCTGGCAAATCTCCCCCGTGTAAAATTTCCCCCCCTGAAAACTTCCCTAATCCACGAAAAATTCTCCCCACACAAAATATACCCGGAAGAAAATTCGTCATCCACTGCCCACTCTAAATATGTATGCATAATAGCTATTTTGAATGATAGCCAAAATTTTGATAAGACGATTTTGGGACAAAGTTGCACGGGAGGGGGCATAATCGCCCTCGAATTTTTTTGGTCACTTAAAAAGGGCATTACAACTTTACATTTCCGTTAAAATGAGCCATATTCTGACATTCTAGGCCCACTAGTTCGATACGATCGCCCCTGGGTAAAATATAAAACAAATGAAAAAAGGCAAATAAACACGCATCCGTGATCTTTCTTCTTTTAAAAATTACAGAATTCCACATTTTTGCAGATAGGAGCTTCATATATCTACAGTAAGGTTCTTTGATACGCTGTATCTGACAGTAAGATTTTCGTTAAAATTTTGTGAATTAAAGGGGAAAAGGGATCTTTCCCCCTTTTTTAAATATCAGACAAATTTCTCAGGCTCGTAGCTTTTCATGGGTAAGACTAAACTTAATGAAACTTAAATATTTGGAATCAAAATAATAAACCAATTCTTTTGATATCTCTAATGGTATCAAAATTCCGTTTTTAGAGTTTCGGTTACTATTGAGCCGGTTCGCTCCTTACTTACAGTTCGTTACCACGAACTGTTTAAAAACGAATCTTTTTTAAATATGAAAACAGCAGAAAACGGTCTTATCCAATAAAAAACTCCGGAAACAAATTTTTACCACCCTGTGGAAATTCTCCTCCAGGGAGAAATTTTCCTCGATATTTAAAATAACAATCGTATTTCTAATTTAAAATGTTCGAAAAGTAGAATTATAGAGCTAGAATTCTTAACTTGCCCATTAGAAATTTTTTGATAAAGAATATCCAGAAAATCTGAAAAAATTATTGGCAGCACTGCGGCAGAAACCTTGAACTAATTCAAACTTGTAAGGGATAAAAATTGGATTGTAAAAAATTCTATACTTTGAAAATTACCTTCCCCTTCGTATTTTTGTTAAAAAAAAATAGAAAAATTACGCAAAAGTTTTTTCTTGTGTAGTTCAGGGTATGGGAGATAGCCTATACTTTCCCGGAGGGAAGGGGGTGGGAGGTATACTAAATGTTGTTCTTATGCCTGAAATCCCCTTCACAGAGCGAAGCACATTCTCCTAGTACTGCATGTTGTATTCCTAAAGTAGACCCCACCCCCTACTGACTTCCATGATCAAACTGCAGCCGATTTGATCTATCTAGTTATGGTATGAATATTATTATAAAAAGCACTAAGTATTATTTTCTTTTTCAATAATTTCTTTTTCATTCAGAAAATTAAATTCACTGTATATCTACCTTCTTATTTTTCAATGATTCTATTTCTATTTTAGTTGCACATGTAGAGGGTGTATTCATATCCACTTTCGAAAGTTTTGAAATAAGAAAACGTAATCTTGAACTGATAAATTAAGTGATTAAAAGAACCTTAAGTATCAGGAAAAAATTTGACCTGAGCAAACGTTTTGAAACAGGAAGTATAGAACATTTTTGCAATTTTGCCGAAAAATTAGAAAAAATGAGGTATTTTTAACTTACGAACAGGTGATCGGATCTCAATGAAATTTGATACTTAGAAGGATATTGTGTCTTAGAGCGCTTATTTTAAATCCCGACCGGATCTGGTGACAACGGGGGGGGGAGTTGGGAGGGGGAAACCTAAAATCTTGGAAAACACTTAGAGTGGAGGGATCGGGATGAAACCTGGGTGGAAAAATAAGCACAAGTCCTAGATACATGATTGACATAACCGGAACGGATCTGCTCTCTTTGGGTTAGTTGGGGGGGGGGTTAATCCTGAAAAATTAGAAAAAAATGACGTATTTTTAACTTACGAATGAGAAGGTTTTGTGAATCCAGGGAGGAATGCCTGAGAGTTTCGACACATCAGACACCTTTGATCAAACATGTTCTGTTTTTTCCTTATCCGTCTTGTGTTTATTAAATAAAAAAGCAAGTTTTTATTTTAACTGCAAGTAAGGAGTGACATTAAAACTTAAAACGAACAGAAATTACTCTATATATGAAAGGGATTGTCCCCTCCGCAACGCCTCGCTTTTTACGCTAAAGTTTGACTCTGTCACAACTCTACTTTTTAAAGCAATAAAAAAAAAACTAGCAAAGAGCGAGGCGTTACTGAGGGAACAACCCCTTTCATATACGCAGTAATTTCTGTTTGTTTTAAGTTTTAATGTAGCTCCTTACTTGCAGTTAAAAAAATTGTTTTTATTTATTTAATACACATAGGATGGAATTAATGTATATTTTGATTTTAACTCACCGCACATAAATAATTAAAACAAAATTTGTATACTAATTTGGTTTTCTAAATGCCTTTCTCATAATTTTTGATCGAATGATTTTGATAAAAAAAAGAGCCCTAGCTGCTCTCAAGTTTTTGGTTACTTAAAAATGCAACTGGATTAAAAAAAAAAAATTCACCATCGTTTTTGTTAGTAAGAAACATACGTACCTTACGAATTAACTTACGTAACGAACTTCTATATTTGTGTATTTTTATTACGTATATGAGGGGGTTTGCCCCCTCGTCAATACCTTGCTCTTTACACTAAAGCTTGAATTTCATCCCAAATCTTTAGGAATGACCCCTGAATCACAAAGGCCGTAGAGCAAATAGTTGGAATCACTAAAAATAATTTCGCGTAAAGAGTAAGGTATTGTGGAGGACACAAACCCCCTTATATACGTATTATTTTATGTTCGTTTTAAGTTTTAATGCTACTCATTACTTCCAGGTGAAAAAAAAATGTTTATTTATTTTCTCATTGTTTTTTTTAAATAAGGCTGGAAAATCCTGCGCCCCTTCATGGAAATTCTCTTCCCTCATGATAAATTCCCCGTGTAAAGATTTTCCCACGTAACCCCCGACCCACTCCCACCCCAACGCAAAAAATCCCCCTGAAAACCTCTGTACACTTCATAATAACCATTACTATATATAAACAATGGTCAAATTTGTAACTTGCAGCCCCTCCCCCAGGGACTGTGGGGGATTAGGTCGTCCCCAAAGACATCTTTATTAGGTCTTTGACGAAGTTGAACAGAATGGCTATTTTAAAATTTCGACCCGGCGATTTTGGGGGAAAATGTGCGTGGGAGGGCGCCTAGGAGTCCTCCAATTTTTTTAGTCACTTGAAAAGGGCACTAGAACTTTTAATTTCCGTTAGAATGAGGCATCTCGCAACATTCTAGGGTCACTCCGTCGATACGATCACACCTGAAAAAAAAAGTTAAAAAAAAAAAATTACACACATCCGTGATGTTTCTTCTGGCAAAAGCGCAAAAATTCCACATTTTTAGAGATAGGAGCTTGAAACTTTTACAGCAAGGTTCTCTAACACACTGAATCTTATGGTATGATTTTCGTTAAGATACTATTACTTTGAGAGGGTATTTCCCCCTATTTTGTAAGATAAGGCAAATTTTCTCAGGCTCGTAACTTCTGATGGGTAAGACTAAATTTGATGAAACTTATATATTTAAAATCAGCATTAAAATTAGATTCTTATGATGTAACTATTGGGAGGTGGAATGGTAAAAACTTTAGGGGGGAGAATATAAAAAAAATACTTTATTGAACACTTTTACCAGGGAGACACAAAAGTCCAAGACAAAATAAGACTTCGGAGGGAGGGGGAGAGGACAAGGACATGTAATCCTGGGAGTGTATTTACCCTTCAACCATTTGAAAAAATGACTCGCAAAATTTTTATCATGTATTTTGGGGTGTTTCAAGTAGGAAAAAAATGACAAGGGAGGGGATCCGGTTTCCGTCCAATTACTATCGACCTAAGAATGGAAATTTAACTTTCAATTTACCATCTCTGGACTATTGCAGTAAGGTATTTCGATAAAGTAAATGTACATGCTTTCCCTTGATTTAGCTCTACTCTTGCTTCCAAGTCATTTTTCAGCTCGTACTTCCCCTTCCCCCCATCAACCTTCTACAAAGGTTTCAACTTAACACGTCATTCTGACAACCACTCAGCACATAGGCATTTATCTTGCTGTTTGACTAAGCATATGTCTTTTATGGGTTTATAGTGGAAATAGGTTATTTTCGTCTAGATTGGAGAAACAATTGTTTAGCCCCAATATCCTGCCTCGACGCTAGTTTTGGATTTCCTTTGTCCCATCCTTAGTTCATCAGGGCATGAAAGGCTCAACTACATCCCTAGTTCACAAGATATTGCAGATGTGACATTTCAATTAAGTGGATGAACATAGTTTCTCTAGATTTACCTCTGAACCCTTCTCCAAGCTGCTACGCCCCTTTCTTAGGTAGTGTTATAAAGAGAAGCAAAAAGTTCTGGTACGCAACAAAACAATATTTTCATATTTTCATCTTTGCTAATCTTACCACTAAATAATTATTTGGAGACGATGAGGGGTTTCTTTTACTGAAAATATATTTTAGCCCAATTAAAAAAAAATAAGAAAGTGTAAATTTTTTGTATTTCACAGATCTGTGAGGCAAAAACCTCTTTTTAAAGGTAATCTATAAAACTCTTTCGCTATTACTATTACTAACATCTCAATGAAGTACCAAGCCCCTTGAGGGAAACATAGATACACACGCCCCCTTATTTTGCAATCAATTCGAATCTTTACTTTTATAGCTAGCTTGAAATCTAAATTCCCTCAAATTCTTCCTTATTACCACAGTCCCGTGGGAGACAACCCGCCAATCATTTGGCCTAGAATGGATGGCTAAAAATTTCAATCTGAATAAAATCCACTTTTGTGAATAATTAAAACCCAATCATGGGGATTAGAGATTTTTAGCTATGCATTAATAGTGTCAAATTTTATACAATTAACAATGCTATCTAGAATAAATTAAAAGGTGAGCCGGGAAAACTGGATCTGAATTCAATAATGAATTATAAGTCAGTTAACTTTTTAATTTAAATGTACATTAATTAGTATAAACATTGTCTAGTTACGAAAGCCTCCTAACACAAGGCAGTCTGAAATAGTGAAATAGTATTAGTCTATTGTTGTAAAGTGAAGATATCACTTGTGATTTGAGAAATTTTGATTAATAATAAAATCATGGTTGCTATATTTTACGCTAACAGGAGAGATAAAAAAAAGGTAAGCCCCTTCTAACATTATAAAAGCTAATTAGAAATCAGCTAACCTTAGCGTGTCTTTTTATTAATGAATTAGAGTAAATGTTTCAGTTGTCTCCTGGTAATTGTAGCCTTTTCAAGGTAGTTAATGGTTTGTGGTAACTACACCATGGGGGACAGTGGGGGTGAAATGTCCCCCTAGAAATTTGGAACTATAAAGTAATTATAAGGAAACCGAAGGACAAAAAGGCAGAATAGGAGAAAGCCATGGAAAGATGTGCGTTGCCCCATTGTTGGGGCCTGCCAATAGATTTTGACCCTTGATAAGAAAAATTTGAGTTTTTTAAGACTGAGTAACCCTTTTCCAGTTTCCAAAAACATATTTTCTATATGATATGGTTGGAGTAACAGAAAAATAAATTTCTTCATAATAATGAATAGTAAGTTAATAGCGATCCTTGTCAAAGTGTAAGAGCCTGTTGATAACATTTAATCAAATAATCAGCTTTTTATGGTGACCCTAAATATGTATTTGTTTATTAGAAATTAGTGCAGTTATTAGTACACAAAAAAGTTATAGATAATCAAGGAATACAACTTAATAAGGGGCAATTTCGGTAAAAATATGCCATCAATTTTTGCTTACATTGCAAGAGTACCCATGAGCTGATATGTTAAGCCACTATAATCAGAAACATTTCTCCTGAACGGAATGTTGGGAATTTTTGTATTTTCCCCCTGAACCGATATGTTTTTTTGTCTTTTATTATCATTGATTTTTTTTCCCAGGATTGACTGTATTTATCTAGTTGTCACTATGAAAAAGATTTAATTTTTTACAGTTATGAAGTATAAAGGTGGCAAATATATTGGTTTTTGGTATTCAGAATTAGATTACAAATATTGAATTAAAAATTTTCACGGGATTTTCTCAATTTTAGTTTTAATGTTTTACTTTGAACAAACTACTTGGATAATGGGTTACTTTTATAAACAATTGAGTCTAAAGGCATTAAATATTTTGGTGTCGATAACCAAGTTCAAAACTGTCGATATTGTTAAAAAATATCCGTCCAACGCTTCGGCATTGCTCAACAGAACTGAATGCTGGGAGTTTATATAGTTTTTGCAAGTAGGCTATAATTTTGTGTATTTTTGTAATTAATTACTTTTTTTGACTTTTTATATACTTTTACTTTAATTGAAATAATTTTTCCATTGTCTTTAGAAAATTTTTGTCTCTTAGCTTCAATAAATAAAAAAAACAAATTAAGACTTTTTAACTGAAAGTAAGGGACAACACTAAAACCCAAAAACAAACAGAAATTATTATGTATATGAGGGGTTTCCCCTCCTCAACACCCCGTTCTTCACGCGAAAGTTTTTCGGCACTTAAAAAAATTAATAACTGTTCTAATTAAACGAGCCTTGTGTTTCAGGAGTTGTTTTTAAAGATTGGGATAAAATTTAAACTTTAGCGTAAGGAGCAAAGTGGTGAGGAGGAGGCAACCCCCTCGTATACGCAATAATTTCTGTTTGTTTTAAGTTTCACTTGAAAAAACTTGTTTTATTTAAATTTACTTTCTGATCGTTTTTCAAATAACACTAGGATACCTGGCTCTATCTTCATGGAAAAATCCCCCTCCCCACAGAAATCGCCGCTGGGCAATTCAATCCTGGCGAAACTTTACCTTGAACAATTATCCTTAGCATCTTCACGCCTAAAATTAAATTGGTAAAGAGAAAGCAAGATATATAAAGAGATTTCGTATAGAAATTCTGACAAATTCGCCCAGCATAAAACTCCCCGTGAAAAGTTCACCTCCCGGAAACTTCTCTCTCCATGAAAAATTCTCCCCGTGCAAAATCCTCTCAGCAGAAGATTCGTCCTCCCCTCCCTACCCGAAAACTGTATGAATACTTCCTATTTGGCAGCTCTGTGTATGAAAATATTAATTTTTTTTTTAATATAAACTTTCCTTTGTCCTTTACTTATAGAGGATTTATCCATACTCTATGTTTATAAAAATAATACAAGGAGGCCACGCTTTGCTTGGTGAAAAGAAAGAAAGTTTATATAATTTCTTTTGCAAAACAACTTTAAATTTGTTTTTTTTTTCTTTGCTGTAGAAAATCAAAGTCATTAAGGTATTGTATGGCTGGATATTTGTAATGGCACTTGTATGAAAAACACACACACACACACACATATATATATACTAGCTGTTGGGGTGGCGCTTCGCGCCACCCCAACACCTAGTTGGTGGGGGCGCTTCGCGCCCCCCCCCCAAGCCCCCCCGCGCGCGTAAGTCGTTACGCGCCATAATAGTTACGCGCCATTGTAGTTGTGTCCCTATGTCCCACCTGTGAATATAGATATATATATATATATATATATATATATATATATATATATATATATATATATATATATATATATATATATATATATATATATATATATATATATATATATATATATATATATATATATATATATATATATATATATATGGTTTTAACTACGTAAAACTTGCGAATATACAACATTCTTTGCTGTCCCATTGTCTTTGCATATAAATAGATTGTCAGGTTTACCGACTCTTGAACATGCAACATATAATGGTCCATGGGAAAACAATCTGTATTCAGATCTATACCTCATGATTCTAATGATTGCCCTTGAGCTTTGTTGATGGTGATTGCTAATCGACCATTCCCTGTTCCGGTGTCCCGGTCGTCATTTATATCCCCCTGTTTCCCCCGGTGTACCCGTTGTAGTTGTGTCCCTGTGTCCCGGTCGTCATTTATATTCCCTGTGTCCCGGTCGTCATTTGTATCCCGGTGTCCCGGTCTGTATATACATTCGTTTTTTAGTTTTGTTTTTCTCCTTTATTTTTTTCCTTTTTTTTCTTTTTTAGTTTATTTAGATTTTTAGATTTTTTAGTTTTTTTATTAGTTTTTAGTTTTTTTTTCTTTTTAGTTTTTTTGTAGTTTTTACCTTCTTTTTAGTTTTGTTAGTTTTTTTTTTTACTTATGTCCTGGTCGTCATTTATACTCCCTGTGTCCCGGTGCTTTGTTGATTGCTAATCGAACATTCCTTTTGTCCTGGTCGCTTTCTCTTTGAGTGTCGTCATTTATTTTTTTCTTTTTTAGTTCTTTTAGTTTTTACCTTTTTTAGTTTTTTTTTCTTTTTTAGATGAAATTTTTTTTTCTTTTTTAGATGAATTTTTTTTTAGTTTTTTCCTTTTTTTCTTTTTAGTTTTTTATTGGTTTTTACCTTTATTTTAGCTTATTTTTCAGTTTTTTCCTTTTTTTATTTTTTTTTATTTTTTATTTTTTTTAGTTTTTTACCTTTTTTTATTTTTTTTTATTTTTTTTAGTTTTTTAGCTTTTTTACTTTTTTTTATTAGTTTTTAGTTTTTTTTGTAGTTTTTGCCTTTTTTTTAGTTTTTTCAGTTTTTTTTTAGTTTTTTATTGGTTTTTACCTTTATTTTAGCTTATTTTTCAGTTTTTTCCTTTTTTTTAGTTTTTTTTTTAGTTTTTAGTTTTTTTAGTTTTTTACCTTTTTTTAGTTTTTTTTAGTTTTTTTAGTTTTTTAGCTTTTTTATTTTTTTTATTAGTTTTTAGTTTTTTTTGTAGTTTTTGCCTTTTTTTAGTTTTTTTAGTTTTTTAGCTTTTTTTATTAGTTTTTTTGTTTTTTTTGTAGTTTTTGCCTTTTTTTAGTTTTTTTCTTTTTAGTTTTTTTGTAGTTTTTACCTTCTTTTTAGTTTTGTTAGTTTTTTTTTTTACTTATGTCCTGGTCGTCATTTATACTCCCAGTGTCCCGGTGCTTTGTTGATTGCTAATCGAACATTCCTTTTGTCCTGGTCGCTTTCTCTTTGAGTGTCGTCATTTATTTTTTTCTTTTTTAGTTCTTTTAGTTTTTACCTTTTTTAGTTTTTTTTAGTTTTTTAGATGAAATTTTTTTTTAGTTTTTTCCTTTTTTTCTTTTTAGTTTTTTATTGGTTTTTACCTTTATTTTAGCTTATTTTTCAGTTTTTTCCTTCTTTTTAGTTTTTTTCTATTTTTTATTTTTTTAGTTTTTTACCTTTTTTTAGTTTTTTTAGTTTTTTTAGTTTTTTAGATTTTTTACTTTTTTTTATTAGTTTTTAGTTTTTTTTGTAGTTTTTGCCTTTTTTTAGTTTTTTCAGTTTTTTTTTAGTTTTTTATTGGTTTTTACCTTTATTTTAGCTTATTTTTCAGTTTTTCCCTTTTTTTTTAGTTTTTTTTGGTTTTTAGTTTTTTTAGTTTTTTACCTTTTTTTAGTTTTTTTAGTTTTTTAGCTTTTTTATTTTTTTTATTAGTTTTTAGTTTTTTTTTGTAGTTTTTGCCTTTTTTTAGTTTTTTTAGTTTTTTAGCTTTTTTATTAGTTTTTAGTTTTTTTTTGTAATTTTTGCCTTTTTTTAGTTTTTTTAGTTTTTTAGATTTTTTATTTTTTTTATTAGTTTTTAGTTTTTTTTGTAGTTTTTGCCTTTTTTTTAGTTTTTTTCAGTTTTGACGTCACCTGATCCAGTTTTTTCAGGTGACGTCACCTGATCCACAGATCCACAGATCCACACACAGACAACTTATTTTTATATATATAGATATATATATATATAATTATTGGTTATTTAAAAAATATAAGATGTTTCTTTTATTTTTCTGTTATTGTTTTTAAATATAACCTTCTTTTTAATAGACTTTGGCTGTAGTCATTGAGCTTGGTCATAGATCTACCCTGAAGAATGAAATTACTCCAGGAGGATTGACCCATGATTGGGAAGTCTATGTTCAGGGAAAAGATGGTGCACCAATTGAAAAGTTCATTGAAAAGGTTGTATTCAACCTTCCTAAGGATTTCCCCATTCCTATAAGGAGTAAGTTGTGCTTTCATATTTTTTTTTATTAAAAATTTTATTTTCTAGTTTGATTAATGGCATCAATTAGTGGAAGACATTCCCCCCCCAATATTTTTTGTCCCTGTCCTAGATTTTGAAAGTATAGCATTTCTTATTTCTATAGAAAAATGTCTTTTATATGGTAACTTTTATATTATTAAAATTTGCAGTTTTGCACCCTAAATTTGAAAAAAATATATATTGTAATATATTTAAATGCATATTGGCTAGTCAGCATTAAATAGACTGTGCACACCACACATCCATTATTGTTTTAGTTTTCTTGAGAGGAGGGGGGAACTTCTGAAAATCCAGGGAGAGGGATTCTCATTTACCAGTGGACAGGGGCGTAGCGCCAACATTTTTATTGGGGAATGGGCAAGAATTTTATTCGAGCGCTACTGAAGAAAAGTTACCATTGACCGAAGACGCTACTGGGTTTAATTCAAGATATTACACAATACTTAATAAACAATAAACGCATATCAAATAAACATAAAATTAAGTGCTGCTGATCAAGCTTTTACTATGATTATCAGCAATGAGCTGCTGCAGGTGACAGTTGTATAGTTTAAAAAAGCTTTTGCATGCGCTAAGGTGAATTCCATATACATTTGTCTTTTTTCAGTAGTTTTCACCACTAATGTTGCAGAACCTATCCCCCCTTCACGTCCCCAATCTCCCATTCCAGCACAGGATGCTCTATGTTATATCAAACAGTTTGTGGTAACGAACTGTAGTAATGAGCGACCCGGCTCAATAGTAACCAAAACTCTAAAAAATAGAACTTTGATACCAATAGCTACATCAAAAGAATCGCATTTTAATGCTGATTTTAAATATATAAGTTTTATCAAGTTCAGTCTTACCAATCAAAAGTTACGAGCCTGAGAAAATTTGCGTTATTAGAAAATAGGGGGAACACACCCTAAAAGTCATAGAATCTTAACGAAAATCACACCATCAGATTCAGCGTATTAGAGAACCCTACTGTAGAAGTTTCAAGCTCCTATCTACAAAAATGTGGAATTTTGTATTTTTTGCTAGAAGGCAGATCACGGATCCGTGTTTATTTATTTATTTTTTTTTACAGGGGTGATCGTATCGACCCAGTTGTCCTAGAATGTTGCAAGAGGTCTCATTCTAACGGAAATGAAAAGTTCTAGTGACCTTTTTAAGTGACCAAAAAATTGGAGGGCACCTAGGCCCCCTTCCACGCTAATTATTTTCCCAAAGTCAACGGATCACAATTCTGAGATAGCCATTTTATTTAGAGTAGTCGAAAAACCTTAAAAATATGTCTTTGGGGACTACTTACTCCCCCACAGTCCCCGTGGGAGGGGCAACAAGTTACAAACTTTGACCAATGCTTACATATAGTAATGGTTATTGGGAAGTGTAGAGGCGTTTTCAGGAGGTTTTTTTTGGTTGGGGGAGGGGTTGAGAAGAAGAGCATATGCTGGGGGAGCTTTCCATCGAGAATTTGTCATGGGGGAAGAAAATTTCCATGAAGGGAGCGCAGGATTTACAAGCATTATTTAAAAAAACAATGAAAAAATAAATATGAAAAATTTTTTTCGGCAGCAAGTAAAAACAGCATTAAAACTTAAAACGAACAGATATTACCCATATGAGGGGCTCACCTCCTCCTAATACCTCGCTCTTTACGCTAAAGTATTTTTAGTAATTTCTACTATTTATTCTACGGCTTTTGTGATTCAGGGGTCATTCTTAATGAATTGGGACAAAATTTAAGCTTTAGTGTAAAGAGCGAGGTACTGACGAGGGGGCGAACCCCCTCATATATGTAATAAAAACATGAGAATACAAAAGTTCTTTACGTACACTAATTTATAAGTTACGTAAATCTTTTACTAATAAAAAGATTCGCAAAAATTGAAAGTTCTAGTTGCCTTTTTAATTAACCAAAAAATCGGAGGGCAACTAGGCTTCCTCCCACGCTCTTTTTTTCTCAAAATCATTCGATCAAAATTATGAGAAAGCCATTTAGCCAAAAAAAAAAATGCAAATTTCGTTTTAATTATTCCTCTGCGGAGAGCCAAAATCAAAACATGCATTGATTCAAAAACGTTCATAAATTAAATAAAAAAACAAGTTTTTTTTTAAATGAAAGTAAGGAGCGACATTAAAACTTAAAACGAACAGAAAATACTTCGTATATGAAAGACGCTGCTTCCTCATCAACGCCCCGCTCTTTACGCTAAAGTTTTTTACTGTTTTAAAAAGAAGAATTGAGAGCAAGAGTCAAGAATTGAAAGAGTCAAGAGTCAGAATTGTGAGAGAATTGTGAAGCACTGTTTAAATTGATCAAATACCAGAGAAAACACACATTTCAACCGTTTTCAGCAAAAAAGGTCCTTTTTCTAGAATGCGTTTGTTTTTTATATTCTCAACTCCGTAAAAACACTGCTCGGACATGCAGCGTTCAAAATTGAGCTTTTAGTATTTACACCCTTGTTCTGTCCTTGTTCATTTTGTTTGCACCTAGCATTACGCTTAAGTCGTTCAAAGCGTCTCAACTGTTCTCCTCTTGCCTACGTTCAAGTTAGACCGTCAATAACAGGATATAACGCTGTATTTTTTAGAAACTCTTGCGGTGTCTCATGGAACTATTGTTCCACTACCTAATTTCACTGGAACTTTACGTTTCCGGGTTAATTCAGGACCACTAAAACTACATTTATTAGCTAATTTTAAGCCGTGAATGCAATTATGAAGTGCCATATGACACCTACAACGTGTACTTTTGTTAAAAAAAAGCTTGCTTTTTTATTTAATGTTTATCTTTAATATCTTAAGTATTTAATATATTTTTCATTTAATTTCACAGGTTGAAACAAGAATGACGCATGGCAAAGTACACGGGAAGTGTCTAATATGGGTTATATATTTGCATACTAGGGGGGGGGGTAAACTACAGTGGAGCTGCAGTCAAAATATGTTAACTAAAATTATTCTACACATCATGAAGTAGGTCTAAGAATCTTTTTTTAACATATTTCTTTCTCAACCGCCTCAATTCTATACTAATAAAAATTTAAGGAGGGGGCAAGTTTTTCTTCTTTTTTCCATGAAAATACCAAATAAAAATTTATTTTTGAAATCCAGGGATGGGGAAAATCCAGGAGGCAAATACCCCTCCCCCCTTTGATTGGCGCCACTGGAATTAGTTCCAAATTGCAACAAAAGTGTAATACCGTTCAATACTTGGGAGTTTAGGTTCTTAGATCTCTGTAGGTCTGAATTCCTTCGGAAATGCCCTATGGGACAGTCTAGACCAAGTATCAAATAATTTCTTAATCTAGCTTAAAACGCTAGTTTCTCCCTCCAACTTCCCCCAATGTAAACAGTTCTGGTCGGATTTAAAAGAAGAGCTCTGACACACGAATTCCTTACAAACATCAAATTTCATTAAGATCCGTAGGTTAAAAATACCCGAATTTTTTGTATTTTTTCCGAATTAACACCCCCCACTCAAATCCCCCAAAGAGAGCGGATTCAGTCCGGTTATGTCAATCACATATCTAGGACTTGTGCTTATTTTTCCCACCGAGTTTCATCCCGATCTCTCCACTCTAAGCGTTTTCCAAGACTTCTGGTTCCTCCCCCCAAACTCCCCCAATGACATTGGATCCGGTCGGGATTTAAAATAAGAGGTCTGAGCTACGAAGTCCTTCTAAATATCAAATTTCATTAAGACCCTATCCCTCGTTCGTAAGTTAAAAATACCTCATTTCTTCTAATTTTTCCGAATTACCCTGCTACTACTGCCGAATTTCATCGTCCTAGCTTATCTGGAAGTGTCCAAACTAGAAAAACGGGGACCGACAGACAGACCGACAGAAATTGCGATCGCTATATGTCACTTGGTAAATACCAAGTGCTATTAAAAACGAGCTGGGATTACTTAAAAAATTATCTGGTCGAAGTAAAGAGCGAATTTGAAGCTTAAAACGATCAACAATTTTAAAGTTACTTAATGAATTATAGTTTTTCTCCAAATTATTGGGGGGTCAGCTTCCCCCATCCCCAAGGACGCCACTACCTGCGGGCTAATGTGCTTTTAGTCAAAATAAAAGGGTTAAGAATTGAACCTCAATAATTGCTTTAGTTTTATTCTTCACTGTCAAAACAGAACTTGGTTTGGATTCTAGAGATTTCTTGGCTTTAATTCTAGAGATTTGTTTTTTTGTTTTTGTTATGTTTCTTGTTTTGTTTTCTATTATCCCATTCATTTTTTTTCTTAATTGATTATCATACTCCTATTTTGCTGATCTTGTTTCCTGATCTTACGTCACCCTGCCTAGCTTTTTTCTTGGTTCAATCAAAGTGTTTAGAGCTTATGTTAAAAGTGCATAAAAGTCAAAAGTGCTTTACTGAAATTCTTTCTGCTGAGTAGGGCATTTTCTAGTTACTTAATGAATTATAGTTTTTCTCCAAATTATTGGGGGGTCAACTTCCCCCCCCCCAAGGACGCCACTGCCTGCGGGCTAATGTGCTTTTAGTCAAAATAAAAGGGTCAAGAATTGAACCTCAATAATTGCTTCAGTTTTATTCTTCACTGTCAAAACAGAACTTGGTTTGGATTCTAGAGATTTCTTGGCTTTAATTCTAGGGATTTGTTTTTGTTATGTTTCTTGTTTTGTTTTCTATTATCCCATTCATTTTTTTTCTTAATTGATTATCATACTCCTATTTTCCTGATCTTGTTTCCTGATCTTACGTCATCCTGCCTAGCTTTTTTCTTGGTTCAATCAAAGTGTTTAGAGCTTATGTTAAAAGTGCATAAAAGTCAAAAGTGCTTTACTGAAATTTCTTTCTGCTGAGTAGGGCATTTTCCTGCTAAATTGGACATTTTTCGGCCGAATAGGAGATTTTTCTGCTGAGTAGGACATAGCGCTATGTTTTTTAAGTTCATAGTACTTATATCTGATTATAAAGTTGTTATTTTTTTAATATAAAAAGATAGGAATGTTTTGGGTAACCAATCTGCTAAGATATTTAATTTTTTGGCAAGAAAAGATGTAATGTATTGTACTTTCTAGGTACTTTTTTCTGGAAAATTGAATTTCATTCGAAATTCCTATTCTATTGTCTTTTCCTAGCTATATTGTAATTGTTACTTTTTTTTTATTTTAGCCTTAAATGAGCCTCCATTCATTATTAAAGAGGCTGGGTATGGCAGTTTTCGATTCCAAATTGATGTTCATTATAAAAATCCAGATAAAAAGGAGAACAGCTTTATATATGATTTACTGCTAAAGCCTGATTCCAACTATGGCCATTATAAGCAACAGACCCTTTTTTTCGTACGGCCTTCTAGGGACTGGAAGAAGACCCTTCTACAAGGGGGTGCTGTAAGTTCATTTTATTTACTTAGTTTTTTTTATTATTCATTAGAATAAGGTTACATGACGATTAATGACCGATAATGACCTAGACCTGACAATGTCAAGACAATGGTTAAGACAATGACCAAGATATTCGTGAGAGTTCATAGTGTGTGGAAATGTAAGCAGACATTTACCCAGTTTGATCGCAATATCGGTATATCGGATAATATCGCAATATCGGATAATACATCGCAAATACCTATTCATTTTTAAAAAAGCCCCTAACTATAAGATGGGCACTTCAGATCTATTATGGAAATTTTTGGAAATCACTGTTTGCAAAATATTCCTTAATTTTTAAACCCTAAGAAATTTTAACTATAAAAACAAAAAAATTTATCAAATTTATCAAAAAATACAAACTCGAAAGTTTTTGTCTGATCTGGTTTTTGTTAATCAACACGAAAAAAGGGAAAATAATGTTTTCACTTGAGACTGACAAGAATTTTAGGACTTTAGCCTTAATTCTTGACATACAATGAACAGTGAAAATGAATTCAATTTTTTTTTTATTGGCTTAATGATAATTTGCATAACTAAGCGCATTAAAAAAAACTGGGAATTCAGTTTTTAATACAAAAGGCTATATGTAGCTGCACAGTATTTGGTAGTACCACCAATTAAAAATAGAGAAATGTGGACAAAGAGTCAGCAGAAAATAAATCAAAATCATTTATCACCAAAAAGCTTCTACTGTGGTATAAAAAGGTATTCTGACAAAAATACTTCAAATATTTATAAATATTAAAACATTTGTTGAGACTATCAAAATAATTTTTATAATTCCATTTTATAAGATTGTTGAACTATTTTTAGTTGGTACTAGGTAGGTATTCAAAACATAGGCTGGTTAAAAAAATTATGACTAACTTTATGATCAAGCATTTGGATGGTATTAATCTAGCACAAGTAATGGAAATAGGCGTGCATATTTTTTTTCCTCGAACTTGTATACTTAACGTTGAAGTTTTTTATTTTATTACCTTACTTTAGTTACTCAACTTTATAGGCTGGCGTAAAAGCTTTGCTTGGGTGCATATACTTATTTTTCTCATAGGTGCATACTTAAATTTAGGCTTATGGCCTTGCTGAACTTACTATACCTTCGGGTTTTAGAACTGTATGGTGCGTGTGAAAAACCTTGTATCTGCAATTATATATTTTTCGTATACTTAACGTTATATATGCTAGAACGTTACGTGTGTTGTGTTGTAACGTTATATGTGTGTACTTAACGTTACGGTTTCTTATTTTGTGGTCTTACCTGATTGCTTAGCTTTAAAATCCGTGTTAAACTTTGCACTCGGGCTTACATATTTTCTTGTCATGGGTGGATATAAATTGCACGTCTTTTTTTTTTAAGTTCATGGTCTTACTTAACTTACTTTACCTTCCTGACTTCAAAGTTCTAAACATTTAATGAAATATTTAACTTTTGTGTATTTTTTTTTGGGCGGGGGGAGAGGATAAATTCCCTATTGGGGATTAAACCCGTATCATCATCGTTGTTCAGGTATGATTAATTTATTTTCAAACAAAGTTTACGACGAATATTAGCTTTGTGACGCCTCGAATCGGGCCCAAAATTATTTGTCAATATACAGGACATGTAGACAGGGCCAAGCAGACCTCAGTGTTGACGTCAGGTTAAAATAAGTTTGGCTAGTGACATTGGTCTTCATAGCCATATATTCAAGAAGTACGAAGGTTCAAAGTGTATTTAGGAGGATTGAAGGATATTTCTAAAGAAACAATGAAATGCTTCAAAAGTAACGTTGATTTTCGCCCAAAACCTCTGCTGTAGACCCATAACTGATAATCATACCTCGGTCTCCGCCTGTACAAAATGGATCTAAGCGTACCCACCCTGCAAATCCCACCTCCCAAGAAACCTCCCTGTGAATCTTGATAGTTTCGGATATTTACTAGGAGGGAAATTGAAAATTCTACCCATCTGTTTAAGTCAGAGACAATGCTATAATGTTTCCTATAGTAAAGAACCGCCAGGTTTCAATGTATTGTTATTTATTTATGTTTTCCCAGACGCACTTCATATGAAAGGAGTTGTTCTATAAACTTTGGATGGGGCTCATTTGATTGCAAATTAAAAGTGGCGAGGGCTGTAAGGTATGCAGGTTGCCTATTGTTAAGATGTATGGTTTTATTAGAAGGGTGGTCGTATAAACTTTGGGGGGGGGGCTAATTCAATTTAAAGCGCAATTTAATTTCCCTTTTAAGATTCAAAAGCTATCGGAAAGCAATCACCTCTCTCTCACACTCTTTTAATCAAATCCGAATGTATCAGATCAAAATTTTGACATAGCTATTTTATTCAAACTAGTCAAAAAGTTAAATAACCGTGTCTCTGGGATTGACGGCTCCCCCCTCTCCCTCGTGCAGCCCTCGGTTCAGGGGAAGTAAGTTATGCAAGTAGTTCATTGCTAAAATTAGTTCATTTAGTTCAGTAGTTCTTTTTACCAAACAGTTTGTGGTAACGAACTGTAGTAAGGAGCGACCGTGCTCAATAGTAACCAAAACTAAAAAAAAAATGGAACTTTGATACCAATATTAACATCAAAAGAATTGCATTTTAACGCTGATTTTAAATCTATAAGTTTCATCAAGATCAGTTATACCCATTAAATTCGCCTAATTTTAAATAACAGGAGGTAACATCCCCTAAAAGTCATACAATCTTAACAAAAATCACACCATCAGATTCAGCGTATCAGAGAACCTTATTGTAGAAGTTTCAAGCTCCTATCTGCAAAAATGTGGAATTCCGCATTTTTTGCCAGAAGACAGATCACGGATGCGTGTTTATTTGTTTTTTCGTTTTTTTGTTTGTTTTTTTTCCCCCAGGGGTGATCGTATCGACTGAGTGGTCCTAGAATGTCGCGAGAGGGCTCATTCTAACCGAAATTAAAAGTTCTAGTGCCCTTTTTAGATGACCAAAAAAATTGGAGGGCACCTAGGCCCCCTCCCACGCTCATTTTCCCCCAAAAGTCACCGGGTAAAAATTCTGAGATGGCCATTTTATCACCATAGTTAAAAAACCTAATAACTATGTCTTCAGGGACGACTTACTCCCCCGCAGTCCCCGTGGGAGGGGCTGCAAGTTACAAACTTTGACCTGTGTTTACATATAGTAATGGTTACTGGGAAGTGTAAAGACGTTTTCAGGGGATCTTTTTTGGTTTAGGGGGGAGAGTTGGGGGGGGGTTACGTGGGAGGATATTTCCATGGAGGAACTTCTCATGGGGGGAGAGAATTTCAATAAAGGGGGCGCAGGATTTTCTAGCGTTATTTGAAAAAACAATGAAAAAATAAATATGAAAAGTTTTTTCTACTGAAAGTGAGGAGCAGCATTAAAACTTAAAACGAACAAAAATTACTACGCATATGAGGGCTTTACTCCTCGTTATGCCTCACTCTTTACGCTAAAGTATTTTTAGTAGTTTCAACTATTTATTCTACGGCCTTTGTGATTCAGAGGTCATTCTTAAGGAATTGGGACAAAATTTAAGCTTTAGTGTAAAGAGCGAGGTATCGAAGAGGGTTGAACCCCCTCTTATACGCAATAAAAACATACGAATATAGAAGTTCGTTACGTAAGTTAATTCGTAAGTTATGTATATTTTTTACGAATGAAAACATTCGTAAAAAATTAAAAGTTCTAGTTGTCTTTTTAAGTAATCAAAAAATTGGAGGGCAACTAAGCCTCCTCCCTCGCTCCTTTTTTCTCAAAATCTTCCGATTAATTGCAATTAATTAATATGCAAATTTTGTTTTAATTATTTATGTGCGGAGACGCAAGATCAAAATATGCATTAATTCAAAAACGTCCAGAAATTAAATAAAAAAAACAAGTTTTTTTCAATGAAAGTAAGGAGCAACATTAAAACTTAAAACGAACAGAAATTACTCCGTATATGAAAGGGGCTTTTCCTACTCAACGCCCCGCTCTTTACGCTAAAATTTCTTACTGTTTTAAATTAGAGTTAAGAGAAAAAGTCAAACTTTAGCGTAAATAGCGAGGCGTTGAGGAGGAAAAGCCTCTTTCATATACGGAGTAATTTCCGTTCGTTTTAAGTTTTAATGTTGCTCCTTACTTTCATTAAAAAAACTTGTTTCTTTATTTAATTAAATAAAAAGAGCATTCTTGATCATGGATCTCTCATTAACGTTTAGAGTGTAAAAATGAAACTGTAGGGCAATTTTGAGAGGGATGCCGAATACAATCGAAACATGTTTTGCCCTTGCTGCTTGTGAAAAGAGCAACATTAGCGATATCTAAGTTATGCCTGATGGTAGTAGGTTTAAACTTCCAATATGTGTTGAGGGAAAGTTGAAGAGAGACTGGAGGGTAACCAGGCACCTCTTTTTAACCCTGTTTATATCCCCCTCCTTTGTAACTGTTATTGTTAAACTTTGTACTGTCATTTTGTTCAATATAGCTTTAAGCCATATTAGCCAAAATATTATCTGACTCTCATTGAGATTTCAGATAAATACAAAATTAGCTCTAAAGAAGGGTTGAAGTAGAAAATAATATACAATCCCTTTTGATTTTTAGGAAAGTTTTTGGTCTACGCTGTTATTATAAAAGTAAAGAGTAACATTAGAAATCCCAAGGGATTGGAGACCAACCAGCTCCTATCCTAAAACTCTTTTTAATATCTGGTTCTTTTGTCTGATCTACATTTTGTAGTACTTACTTAGCGTTTTCTTTGTGGCTGCTCTATCTTGCGTGCTGGGGAATTTTCCGAGATGGGGGGGGGGGGTCCGTTGGGAATATGCTGGCTTTTGTACAATATAAACAGCTGGGCCTGCTAGTTTCATGCTAAACAATAAGAATATATTGTAGAGAACTTTCAACGAAGTCGCTGAACTGCCAGTGTGGCACTTACCTGTGGCAGACCTGCCAGCAGTGTATTTAACTCCGACCATCGGGACGTTTTTATGAGCGATTTTTTTTTTATTAAAAAAATATAGTACACATTAAGAATATATGCTTTTAAGTCTAGAACTGAAATGGACCTTGTTTAATTTTAGCTACCTCTGTGTGAATCTAAAGATGTAATCGTCAGGGAGATAGAAGAAACATCAGATTCAGACTCACTGTCAAGTTTGGACGAAGAAATGAAGCCCCCAAAGGTATAAACTTTAGGCTTTTTCCTATTATTAAATAATTTTGGTATACAAATCTGTAATAT
This sequence comes from Artemia franciscana, assembly GCF_032884065.1. Lineage (NCBI taxonomy): Eukaryota > Metazoa > Arthropoda > Branchiopoda > Anostraca > Artemiidae > Artemia > Artemia franciscana. The sequence goes on from NW_027062651.1 coordinate 103,206, forward strand.
AGGCATTATAGACAGATTTGTATGGAGAAAAATTACCCTAATGTAGTAGTCAAACTTTTAAATTTTGTTTGCTGCCAAAATTTGTTGTGAATGGGTACTTTTCACATAACTCTTTCTTAATAGCACAACCATGCACTTTATTCCTTCAGATAATACCAAGAATAGATTACAAGGGTCCCACTCCTTGGACCCCCCGTCAAAACCATTTCTAAAATCGATGAAATTGAACTCCTTTAAGAGGGGTCTCCCGTCGTTGTTTTTATTTCCAGTTAGAATTAGTATCTCTCTACCTCTTAATCTCTCGTGGCTTGTAGAAAGTCTAAATTTCTTGGCTGTAGTATGTAATATTCTATCTATTGAGATGCGGCTATGCCTGTATGAACTTGTTTTAGTAAGAATAAGCAAAGACACTTCAAGTAACCCAGGTTGTCTTGATATTTTCTCCTGGTAGTTTTTCAATTAAGGTAAAAAATGCCAAAATCTGAGTCTTAAATGATTTTGATTTAGTTTAATCGTTAAATAATACATGATCAGGGAGGTCAATTGCGGCAGAGGTGCCTCCTAGATTTTTGTAGCCCTCCCCCTTTAGATTTTAAAAACAGTTGTTTTAATTAAAAAACAAATGTAAAGCAGAAATTGATTCCTCCCTAGATTTTGAGAAGTATATTTTCTTTCGTAAAAAAAGTCCTTGCCCACCCCTCCCACGCACACACAATTTCTGTGAATTGGTGACCTTGATCATGATCACCTGATTCTCAATAATCTTTCTTCGGTGCTAGAAATGAGTTGACAGAAGAAAAGGCCTAATAAAAACTTTATTGATTGGCTTAATATGAAATGTTGGTCAAAATTTTGTTCTATTTTAGGTAACATATTACGTCATTTGATGGATATACTGTAGATATCCACCCAAATAGTGTTTCTTTAGAAAAATCTAAGTAGATCTGTGCCCCACCCCCTAAATTTTGAAAAAAAAGTCTTTTTTCTTGGTAGAGGGGTAATAATGTTAATTGTTGTTTTCTTTGAAAAGGTTAAAAATCTGACCCCCTCTAGAATTAGAATTTTTCGTGCTTTCCTTGAAAGTAAAAAAAATCCTGCCCCCCGCTTTTGGGGAATTGATACCCTAAACCCTACCCGACCAGTTTATAAAACAGGAAGCTATGACAGTATAAAGTTGAAAACATTATCCTCTACTGGGGCCAGTATTACTTGCTTTACTTTTGACAATAACTAGACGCTTCTTGGCCTCACCCAACATCCACAATTTCTCCAACAGAAGTTTTCCTTGAGGCACGTCATGTGCAACGGCTTTGACATCGTACTCCCAATCACTGTCCCAGAGCCAACCAAACAGGTGTAAGCCTCAAAGTGGTTCCAAGTTGCCAGGTCAATTTTTTATTGCTGATCACCAGATCAACGTTTCCAAGTTTCAAGCGGGCGTGCTTCAAAAGTGGACTTCGAGATGCATCAGTAGTCTTAACGTCAGAGAAAATGGCCCTGCCACACACGCGCTCGTCTCATTGCAATATCCAAGACTGTGTACTGATGTTTAAAGCGCTCACGTATTTTCTTGTTTGATACTCGTTTATGGAGCTGGACGTGTATAATACGACGAAGACAGTCATGATCAAAGATATCCAGCTTACTACTATTTTGAGCTTTGACAGCCCATGTTTCGCACCCATATAGGAGAGTATTTCTGACGATCGCCTCGTAGACTCTATTTTTCGTAGTAATGCTTGTTTTGCGATATATCCACAGTGGTTTATTGTGCTGAACAAAACTGGCAGAGGCTAGGCAAATATACGTTTCAATTTCTTGATCAGATTCCCACTCCGAAACCATAAAAGATCTGAGGTAAGCAAATTCTATAGGCTGCTCAATGCTCATGCCATCAAGGGATATAGAAGGAGGACTCTGGGGACTGACAGACATCACCTTGTTCTCTGTTGGATTATTTCCTAATCCAACCATTTTGGAGCACTTTGTCCGTCATCATTTGGGCTTTCAGTGGATCACATTCAGCGAGGGCAATATTGTCAGCATAGTCTAAGCCAGTGGTTCCCAAACTTTTTCGGTCCGCGTACCCCTAGTCAAGGCCCAAAAAGTTTGCGTACCCCTTTCTTGAGAATCGTTGTTTTACTTTTTTCTTAACTAAAATCAGATTTTCAAAAACACGAGATTTATTGTCCAATATGACGGTGCTTAAATGTACGTACAAAATCAATGAGAAACTTGAGGCTGCTTTTTTGCTAAAATATTATCAAATCTTGGCTCGATGTCACTAACGGCAATTATAAGGTCATTTTGTACACTCAGTCTGTTTCTGTGTTTGGTTTTGATCAATGACATTGCCGAAAATGACACTTCACAAAGGTAAGTGGATCCGAATGGTAACAAAGCAGACATGGCGATTTCACTTAGTTCCTTGTATTCTCCTTTCACCTCCAGCCAAAACTGGGAAACAGTTACATTTTGAAATTTCAGTTCTAAGGCGCGATCACAGGCAAGTTCGATCAGATTCTCTGTAAGCTTGTCACTAAGACCGGAGCTTGAGGTCACGTCTTCAACAAATGGATTTTGGATCCAATCCTGCGTTCTATCTTGGTTCATAATCGATGGGAAATATGACACAAGTTCATCTAGCAACTTTGTCAGATGCTCCCGAATACAATCACAGATTGTGTTGAGGTTATCAATTTCACTATCGTCCGCAAACTTGTCAAGGGTCGGGAAGACACTAGCGCTGTTTCTTTGAACCTTTTTAAGCCAGAACTCCAATTTCTTGATGAAAGCACACATCTTCGAATTCAGGGAGAGTTCGTCCGTCCGGAAACCTTGCATTGACAGATTCAGTCATTCAGTTTGTCGAAAATATCCGCAAGATAGGCCAGCCTGCAGACCCAGTCCTGGTTTTCAAAAAGTGAACTGAATGCAGATTTTTGCTCCAGAAGAAACATATGAACTTCTTGTCGAAGCTCGAAAAGTCTGTTTAAAATCTTCCCACGAGACAACCAGCGAACTTCTGTGTGCAGAAGTAAATGTTGATGTTCTGAACCCATCTCTTGGCACAGCAACTTGAACATTCTTGAGTTCAGTGGTCGGGCTTTGATGAAGTTGATCACTTTTACAGCCTCGTTGAGGGTCTCGTGCAGATGTGCGTTCATCCTTTTCGATGCAAGAGCTTGCCTGTGAATGATGCAGTGCAACCACTTCACCTTTGGATTTTTCTTCCTTATCCAGGCCATGAGCCCATTATTCTTCCCTGTTAGGGCGGCATCTCCATCACTTCAAACTGATAGACACCAGTCCCACAAGATGCCCCCTTCTGCGAAGAATTTGTCAATCACCTTGAATATTTCTTCTCCTGTTGTTCTTGACTGTAGGTTTTGACAAAACAGAATATTTTCTCTTATGTCAGAACAATCTTGATATCGAACAAATACGATCACCTGGGCTTCACCTGACACATCCGTGCTTTCGTCAAGCTGTAACGCAAACATATTCGTCAACTTTATTTGCTCAATAGCCTGCATGACAATATCGCTTGCAATGTCTTCTATCCTTCTTGAAATGGTATTGTTCGACACAGGTATAGACTGAAGGGCAGTAGCAGTTTTCGTGTCAAACATTATTTCACTGACTTTCACTAGTGCTGGTAATATCAGACATTCGGCGATGGTGTGCGGTTTTTTCTGTTTCGCAACTAAATATGAAACAGCATACGAAGCCCGGAGAGCCTTTGAAGAAACTGATGCCACTTTTGCAATTTCCAAACAGTTACTAGCGAATGCTTCTTGTTTACGCTTGAAAAACTCTATGGGCTTACCGACATGAGAAGGGTGCACAGTACTGAGATGCCGGTTCATATGCGCAGGTTTCATGGAACTGTTGGCCATGACTTGACCACAAAGAACGCACTGTGCATTCACTGGATCAGACTTTGTCGCACTAAATCCGAGCCCTAGGTATTCTGACAAATATCGACGCACTTTGACCGATGATTCGTCATATTTCTTCTTCTTAGGTGCAGGTTCAGAGTTTTGGGTACCATCATTCGGCTTCTTGTTATTCCTGATCAGGAATCTATCCATCTTTGTTTGCAACCACAATTCACGAACTTCGTGTTTCAACAGATGACAAGATACTGAACCCGCTGAGTTTAAATCGAGACCTTACGGCTATGGAGAAAAATTAGCGGGTTACTGAAAGCGAAAGTTTTGAAAATGAGTCTGAAATTACGTACAATGGGTTATGTTATCTGATTTTGAGGGAAATGTTGGAACTGAGTCAGAAACAAGTTTTAAAGATGTAGACTAAATTAATTTTGGGACCTTCGCGTACCCCCTGCGAGGGTTTCGCGTACCCCCTGGGGTACGCGTACCATCGGTTGGGAACCACTGGTCTCAGCTACTGACCTGAACACCATTTCCAACCGGTACTCCTTCGTGTGTGCTGACAACTCTTTCCATAATCCAGTCAATTACATAATTGAAAAGGATGGGGGATAGAACGTCACCTTGTTTTACTCCTGGGTCTACAGAAATGTTTTCAGACTCTTCACCGTAAGCCCGTACCCTCATCTGCCTGTCATAGCCTGCTTTCGAAAGGTGTACAAAGTGCGAAGCTATTCTTTACTCTTCTAGGATACGCCAGTGAACGTCTCGCTCAACTGATTCGAACGCTGCTATGTAATCGATGAAGGTAAGGATTATCGGCAAACCATATCTATGGCACTGCTGTAACTGCAGCCTAAGGATAAAAATTTGCTCGGTACAAGAGGCCCTGGTTCGAAAGCTAGCTTGTTCTTTTCTCATTCTCTCTTGTCGGGCCTGTTTAAATATATTCAGGAAAAGAATGGCAAACTACTTTGCCGCACTATCAGTGAGAGTGATTCCACGGTTGTTCTTACATTCTGACTTGTCCCTCTTCTGAAGAGAGAAAGAAGGATTAAAACTTTCCAGTCCGTCAGGAAATTATTTTCGGTCTAAATCTTTGAGATGAGCTGGGGTAATTTAATCAGTAGCTATTTACAGTTCTGGAGGCAGACCGTCATCACCAGAAGACTTGTGGCTCTCCGGTGAACGAATTATATTTTTTCATCGATGTCGGGGGGGTTCGAGACAAACTTCATAAGGTGCTCGAAGGACCGCTTGAAGGATTATCTGTGGATGATGTGACGAATTCAAGAGCTATTGAAAATATTCCTTTCATCTTGAAACTCTCACAGACAGGTCTGTTATTATCTGCCCGTCCTCAAGGTGAATGATCTCAGCGAGTTATTACTTTCTTTCAGTAGCCTGTTTCAGTAATTGATAGAGCTTACGGATGTTCTGTGCCTTAGATGTGACTAGTCTTAGTCGAAGCTTTGTTGGGACTAGTCTACAAACTATTGAAAAGGAATAACCATTGATAAGTCATAAATAGTAATACATTTCCAGTCCATCAGGAAATTCTTTTGGTCTAAATTTGGTCAAATAGCGGTTTGAGTTGAGCTGCGACGATCCCATCAGCAGCAATATATAATTCTGGGGGCAGACCGTCTTCACCAGGAGACTTGTGGCTCTTCAGTGAACGAATGGATATTTTTTCCATCGATATCAGGGGGTCCGAGAAAAACTTCATAAGGTGCTCGAATGACCACTGGTAGGGTTATCTCTGGATGATGTGACGAATTTAAGAGCTATTTGGAATATTCCTTTCATCTTGATACTCTCGCAGACACATCAGTTATTATCTGCCCGTCCTTAAGGCGGATGATCTCAGAGACTTATTGCTTTCTCTCAGTAGCCTGTTTCAGCAATTGAGTCGCACCTTTGGTGGGACTAGTCTACAAACTATTGAAAAGGAATAACTGTTAATAAGTCATAAATAGTAATAAAAACTATTTCTAACAACTTCTATTTCCTTTCCGAGCAAATTTGCCAACAGGAAAAGTGAGTGACCTAGAAGGGGAAAGGGTTTTGGTGGGGGGTCAAATTATAGGCTATTGAATTTGTTTTCCTTTAGAAAGCAGTAAAACCCACTGTAGTAAATCTTAGTTCGTAAGGAATTATTTTCTCGTTTACT